>NC_083346.1:44454439-44645720 GCF_019175385.1 Lycium barbarum | reverse complement strand
AAAGAATCCGTATAACCATTATACGGACCGTATAATGGACCGTATAATGGAACCCGGCAGTTCGGTGATGATTTAATAAATAAAGACCAAGTTCATGAAAATCATTTCCACATTTCCTCTCTCTCTCTAAAACATCTCTCTACAACTTTTGTACAAGTTTTGAAGGGTATTAATCCATCAACCACATTAAACAAGTAAATCCAAGGTAGAAACCCATCAAGGATCATCTAAAGTCAAGAAACCCAAATGGAGAAAGACTAGGGTTTTAGTCAAAGTGGAGTATTATCAACAAAAGCTTGTCCCTACAACTTCTAAGGTAAGATTCATGATTTTTATATGATGTTTACGGTATGGGAGAATTAAAATGCATGGATTGTAGAAAACATGGTCCACTAGGACATGAATGATGAATAGTGACGTTTTTGAGACATAGTTTGAATTGAATCATGATTGTTGTTGTATTGTGATATGAGTGTGTTATAAATGACGTTAAGATCATGAAATAAACATTGTATATGGATGAACGAAGTTGGGTGTTGTGACCCTAAATAGGGACAAATGGAAGTGAATTGAGAATGTGGATAATGTAGATGATTAATGGCCATGGAAATGATATTATAAATGTGTTGTTGACGTTTGGGGTTGAATTATGATATGGACAAATGTTGTATAGATAAAGGAGATGCTGTCCAATTTTCTCTAGTTCTAGCCATGTGCACTAGTTATCGATACTAATGATAGTATGGCCTTAATGAAGGTAAAAACGTGAGCATCGAAGGAGTACGTGCAAGTGTAGAATAATTCGACAAAGAGGTATGTAAGGCTAACCCTTCTTTCATAAGGCATGGTTCTTTGGCCAAACTCCTAATCCCTCTATATGAGCATGTTGACTACAAATGTTTCACATTCCGAGCTCATAAGCTCACTATCCTTGATTGGTACTACGAATGCGCTACGCACCTCAGGTGACGAGTAGGACTACGATATAGAAGTAACAATAACGATAATGATAGTAATGATGATGGTGATAATAATGATGCTAAGAGTGCCTACGGGCTGTTATGCTCATACGTGCCCCTGAAGGGCTATAATGAAACCCCGAGCTTATAACGCCGGGTAGAATATATGGGTGTGAATATGTATAGAATATGTATATGATTTCGAAACGCGCGCACACATCTGCAGATGGTACGGATAACCCTGAAGCCTTGGTAGGGCTAGGTATGAGTAACATTGAGCCTTGGTTGGCCAAGTATGTATATGAAATACTGATCCAATGAGGTTGGGTACGCTATGTAAATGCCATGTATACGAAATGATTATGTATGTATATATATTATGTAAAAGAATGTGATGAGACTATGTATAAGAATACGAATGACGATGTGAGTAAGTAAGCGACATGATGATGATGATATTATTGTCTCCCCTCCTATGCTATTCCATATATTGTTCATTATGTTGTATATCAATGTTAATCATGCTTTACATACTCAGTACATTATTCGTACTGACGTCCTTTTGTTTGTGGACGCTGCGTCATGCCCGCAGGTGCACAGGGAGACAGACTTGACCCATAGCTGCCTATTTGAAGATTTCATAGAGAGCTCCATTTCCTTCGGAGCCATATCTTTTGGGTACTCATTCTTTTGTGTATATAACTATGGGCATAGCGGGGTCCTGTCCCGCTCATGATATGTCATACTCTTAGAGGCTCGTAGTCATGTGTATGTGGGTAGAGATGTTTGGCCATGTCGGCCTATGTTTTGTATATCTTTTGTTGGCCTCGTCGGCCTTGTATATTTGACATGGCATAGATGCCCATGATATGTTAATTGATGATGATCGTCCAATGGGACTAGCTTGATTAATGATTTAAAATGCATGAAATGAATTATGGTTCACCTAGATGTTATGATATGCATGATAACGGGGTGCCCGGGTGGGGTAGCACCGGGTACTCGTCGTGGCCCCCTAGTCGGGTCGTGACACTAACGGTTTCTTCTTGAACAAAGACGTGTTGTACAAAAGGACACCCGACCTTAGGTTATTCAAGTGCGTAGACGTCGAAGAGGCTACTAAACTACTAAAAGAGGTGAACACAGGGGCATGCGGACCCACATGAATAGATTCATCTTGGTCTCTATTCAATTTATCACTTCCATAACTATATTTCTTTTGCTTATAGTCACTAAAACTATCGATATTTAACTTAAATAAAAAGATAAACATCATTCGCATACCTTGAAGAGTCTAGAATCTCAAAGCCCAACTTCAACTCCACTTCCCAAGCTTCTTGACTTGATTAAACCCTAGAAATAATATTTTTCCTTCACTAGCTCGAGTTTACGGGCTCAGATTTTACCTTAATCTTCACTAATTTAAAGAAAGATGTTGGGAAGAAATTATCAAGGGTTTCTCTAGTATGATATTGAGGAAAAATTATAAATAAGTCGTGGTCTCACATATTTATATCTGGAATCAGAAGGTTCCAGATGTCCGGTCCGACGGTCGGGTTGACGGACCGTCGACACGTTGACGGCTCACCGACCTGACCCGTCGAATTTCTTCTGTAGCTCAGAAATCTCAGAGTCATATGGACGGCCTAATCGACGTCCCGTCAAAATGATCGACGGCCCGTCGTTGGTGACTGGTGCCTACAATTTTTCTGATTCAGTCCATTGCGTCGTTTTGGTTCGTTCAACGTATAACCCTGCAAATCGCAGAGGACACCTGCTAGAACTTCCATCAACGGGGTAAAATACGTAATATCACAAAACTCGAGTTCGGACTCCATTCCAAGGCACACTCGTCTAGGTAGCCGTAAGTTTTCCTACCATGAAAACGAGAGGTGTAACAGTTACTGTGCCTATCAGTATCAAAAAATGCTTTAGGGTGCATGCTCGCCCAGCATGATGAAGAAGGCAAAAAGGAACATGCCATCCACTATCTAAGTAAGAAGTTCACATCCTACGAGTCACGGTATACGCGCGTAGAAAAAACTTGTTGTGCTCTGACCTGGATTGTTCAAAGGCTGAGGCACTACCTATAGGTGTTCACCACTCACCTCATATCCAGAACGGATCCATTGAGATACATTTTTTGGCAACCAATGCCCATTGGAAAATCGGCTAAATGGCAGATGCTGCTAAGCTAATTCGACATCGTATACGTAGCACAAAAGGAAATCAAAGGACAAGCCCTAGCTGACTTACTGGCAGAAAGCCCCGACGATGACAAACTCGAACCATTTCGGACTTTCTTCCCAGATGAGGAAATAATGGCTATGGAGGAAGAGGTGGCGGAATCATACACGGGTTGGAGACTATTCTTCGATGGAGCAGTCAATTACAAAGGATCAAGCATCGGGGCGGTGTTAGTATCCGAAAGAGGACAACACTATCCGATGGTCGTAAAGTTCAACTTAAGATGTACCAATAACATGGCGGAATACGAAGCATGTATCCTCGGCCTCAGGATGGTGTCGAACATGAACATACAAAAGTTGTTGGTAATCGGGTACTCTGATTTTCTCACAAATCAAGTGAAGGGTTTGGGCGACCAAAAATGATAAAATACTCCCATATGTGAATCTGCTACAGAGATTGTGCAGGATATTTAAGAGTATCGATTTCAGGCATACTCTGAGGGCTCATAATGAGTTTGCAGACGCATTGGCTACGATTGCCTCCATGATCCCGCACCCTGAGAGTGCTCACATTGATCCACTAGATATTACACTAAGAGAAGAACAGGCTCACTGCGCCTATGTCGAGGCCGAGCCGGTTGGACAACTATGGTATGCCGACATCAAGGCATAACTGGAGAAGGGAAAGTACCCCCCAGAAATTTCAGCGAATCAGAAAAAGACCATCAAGAGGTTGGCTAACGGTTTCTTATTGAACAAAGACGTGTTGTACAAAAGGACACCCGACCTTAGGTTATTCAAGTGCGTAGACGTCGAAGAGGCTACTAAACTACTAAAAGAGGTGAACACAGGGGCATGCGGACCCACATGAATAGATTCATCTTGGTCTCTATTCAATTTATCACTTCCATAACTATATTTCTTTTGCTTATAGTCACTAAAACTATCGATATTTAACTTAAATAAAAAGATAAACATCATTCACATACCTTGAAGAGTCTAGAATCTCAAAGCCCAACTTCAACTCCACTTCCCAAGCTTCTTGACTTGATTAATCCCTAGAAATAATATTTTTCCTTCACTAGCTCGAGTTTATGGGCTCAGATTTTACCTTAATCTTCACTAATTTAAAGAAATATGTTGGGAAGAAATTTTCAAGGGTTTCTGTAGTCTGGTATTGAGGAAAAATGATAAATAAGTCGTGGTCTCACATATTTATATCTGGAATCAGAAGGTTCCAGATGTCCGGTCTGACGGTCGGGTTGACGGACCGTTGACACGTCGACGGCTCGTTGACCTGACCCGTCGAATTTCTTCTGCAGCTCAGAAATCTCAGTTATTTTGATGGTCTAATCGACGTCCCGTCAAAATGATCGACGACCCGTCGTTGGTGACTGGTGCCTACAATTTTTGATATTCAGTCTATTGAGTCGTTTTGGTTCGTTCAACGTATGACCCTGCAAATCGCAGAGGACACCTGCTAGAACTTCCATCAAAGGGATAAAATATGTAATATCACAAATCTCGAGCTCGGACTCCATTCCAAGGTACACTCGTCTAGGTAGCCGTAAGTTTTCCTACCATGAAAACGAGAGGTGTAACAGTTACTGTACCTGTCAGTATAAGAAAATGCTTTACGGTGCATGCTCGCCCAGCATGATGAAAAAGGCAAAAAGGAACATGCCATCCACTATCTAAGTAAGAAGTTCACATCCTACGAGTCACGGTATATGCTCGAAGAAAAAAATTGTTGTGCTCTGACCTGGATTGCTCAAAAGCTGAGGCACTACCTATAGGTGTTCACCACTCACCTCATATCCAGAACAAATCCTTTGAGATTCATGTTTTGGCAACCAATGCCCATTGGAAAATCAGCTAAATAGCAGATGCTGCTAAGCTAATTCGACATCGTATACGTAGCACAAAAGGAAATCAAAGGACAAGCCCTAGCTGACTTACTGGCAGAAAGCCCCGTCGATGACAAACTTGCACCATTTCGGACTTTCTTCCCAGATGAGGAAGTAATGGCTATGGAGGAAGAGGTGGCGGAATCATACTCGGGTTGGAGACTGTTCTTCGATGGAGCAGTCAATTACAAAGGATCAAGCATCGGGGCAGTGTTAGTATCAGAAAGAGGACAACACTATCCGATGGTCACAAAGTTCAACTTCAGATGTACCGACAACATGGCGGAATATGAAGCATGTATCCTCCACCTCAGGATGGCGTTGGACATGAACATACAAGAGTTGTTGCTAATCGGGGACTCCAATTTTCTCATAAATCAAGTGAAGGGTTTGGGCGACCAAAAATGATAAAATACTCCGATATGTGAATCTGCTACAGAGATTGTGCAGGAGATTCAAGAGTATCGATTTCAGGCATACTCTGAGGGCTCATAATGAGTTGCAGACGCATTGGCTACGATAGCCTCCATGATCCAGCACCCTGAGAGTGCTCACATTGATCCGCTAGAGATTACACTAAGAGAATAACAGGCTCACTGCGCCTATGTCGAGGCCGAGCCGGTTGGCCAACTATGGTATGGCGACATCAAGGCATACCTGGAGAAGGGAAAGTACCCCCCCCCCCCCCAGAATGTTCAGCGAATCAGAAAAAGACCATCAAGAGGTTGGCTAACGGTTTCTTGTTGAACAAAGATGTGTTGTACAAAAGG
Organism: Lycium barbarum; assembly: GCF_019175385.1. NCBI lineage: Eukaryota > Viridiplantae > Streptophyta > Magnoliopsida > Solanales > Solanaceae > Lycium > Lycium barbarum. Next base: position 44,639,895 of record NC_083346.1, on the reverse strand, counting down.
ACACCCGACCTTAGGTTATTCAAGTGCGTAGACGTCGAAGAGGCTACGAAACTACTAAAAGAGGTGCACACAGGGGCATGCGGACCCACATGAGTAGATTCATCTTTGCTAAGAAAATCTTGAGGACAGGATACTATTGGATAACCATGGAGTATGACTCTTGTAAATTCATACAAAAGTTCCATCAGTGTCAAATACATGGAGATCTGATCAGAGTTCCCCCCACGGAGTTACATGCGATGAGCTCGCCTTGGCCATTTGTGGCATGGGGAATGAACGTCATAAGACCCATCGAGCCTCCAGCCTCCAATGTACATCGTTTCATTTTAGTGCCAATCTGAATAGCCATTTGATGAAGGATGTTTGCGAACAATTCAAGATAAGCCATAGAAACTCTACCGCCTACCGACCACAGATGAATGGGGCCATAGAGGCTGCCAACAAAAACATCAAGAGGATCCTAAGAAAAAATGATCGAAAACTACAAGAATTGGCACGAGCAGTTGTCTTATGCTTTATTGGGGTACAGAACAACAACCCGAACTTCTACCGGGGAAACCCCATACCTCCTTGTCTACGGGACAGAAGCAGTCATGCCCGCAGAAGTAGAGATCCCTTCACATAGAATCATCCAAGAGGCGGAGCTAAATGATGCAGAATGGGTCAGAAATCGCTACGAGCAGCTAGCCACGATAGATGAAAAGAGAATGGTGGCGGTATGCCATGGATAGCTGTACAGACAAAGAATGTCTCGAGCCTTCCACAAGCGGGTTAGAGCCTGACTTTTTCAAATTGGACAACTCGTGCTCAAGTGAGTCTTTCCCCACCAAGAAGAATACCAAAAAAAAAATTGTGCCAAACTGGCAAGGGCCGTACATGGTCAGGAAAGTACTCACGGGAAGGGCCATAGTACTAGCCAAGATGGACGGACAAGAGTAGCCCAAAGCTATCAAAGCAGACGCACTCAACAAATAATATGTTTAGAATTCTATTTATTTGTGAGCGCATTATCATTTCCTTGTAATTGTATTTTTTACATGTAATCATATCTTGTTATAGAACAGGAAAAACAAATCATCTATGTAATGAACTGACTCCCCCATAGTGGGACACGTAGGCAGTCCGTATCGGACCCGGTCACATTACTAGTAAAACCAAATCTCAGTTACTTTATTCCGAACTACGTTCGACCTGAATTCCTGCTGCGACAGGATACGTAGGCGCTTTCGAGCTCGGTCGTCATAAAAGAAAAACCCAAGAAATCCTTAGGAAACCTCAGAGACAATAAAGAAGAAGAAAACAACGAGATCAAGCTACAAGGACCGGCATAGGAGTCAACCAGCATCAACTCTACACTGGGATAGAATTTTTGAGGGGGTCTAAAAAATTCCTACTAGAAACAATAAACAAAGAAATGGCAAAACAAAGCCATACAGCTGCATAACAAGACAAAGCAAGGGCCGCTCAGAGCAAATCCTAAAACTGGGGCAGCATTTTTTAGAAAGATCTCAAAATTCTACCAGTTTAAAAGTCAGCAATCATACCTTCTGGGAGAGCTGGAAGACCTCGTTAAAAAAAACACACGTTATGACACATAAAATCTAAATAAACATTTCTTTTAAAGAAAAAAGAAAGTGCATTTTATAAAAAATTTACTTTAAATTTTTAAATTAGTATATCACAGAAACATCTCTCGAAATACCGAGCCCAAGAGAGATCGAAGGAGCATCAAGAGAAAACGCCAGACGGGAGAACGGCAATGCTAACCGGCCTTTTAGGAAACTCATGATTTTTTCTGTGGATGCAGGTTTTAAATAGGACAGCAGAGAGGTCATCAATCAAAGACAAGAAGTAAACCCAACCTGACGTTAGATAGCCACGAGGGTCACGAAAGGAATGAATGACGAAGACACTTCGGACCAAAAGGGTCAACAAAATAAATGAATGGCAAAGAAGTATTCGACCAAGAGGGTCATACAACAAATGAACAAGAAAAGACATCTGACCACAAGGGTCATACAAAGAATGAGCAACCAAGACATATCAGGCCAAAAGGGTCATAATAAATAAGCACAAAGATACATATGACCAAAAGGATCATGACAAAGACGAAAAGACATATCCGACCGCGAGGGCTGACAACCAACACAATGAAGGAAAGAAAGATTATCCAGCCAAAAAGGGCCATATATGTTATCTCATCATATTTTCGATTGCTGAAAGGGCCATAGCACGTTTACTTTCCTGTTGCCAAGAAGGCCATTCATACAAACTGCAGAAAGGGCCATTTATACAAACTGCCGAGATGGCCATTCATACAAACTGCCGAGATGGCCATTCATACAAACTGCTGAGAGGGCCATTCATACAAACTGCCGAAAGGGCCATTGCACGTTTACTTTCCTGTTGCCAAAAGGGTCATTCATACAAACTGCCGAGAGGGCCATTCATACAAACTTTCGATAGGGCCATTCATACAAACTTCTGAGAGGGCCATTCATACAAACTACAAAGAGGGCCATTCATACAAATATTATGAAAATCTCTGCAATATTGTCGAATTTCAAAAGCAGGTGCACAGCCTCCAAAAAGAAGCCAGCCTGCTAAACTAGATTTAGACGAATTGCAGAGCAAACGTGGAACTTTTCTTATGCAACCGGTCAAGATAGGGTGCCCATGAGAGTCAAGATCTTCGGCCAGCACTTGGAAGCCATCCAATCTCAGACTTAGCCACAATCTTTCTATTTTATTTTTCTTTATTAAAATCGCGACCGGTCGGATACACACCGGGGAAATCCGAAGGTATTCCCACATAAAGGACGTACTGTTCCCCAGCAAATCGAACTACATGTGGCCTGATTCTCAGAGACCAAGGATATATAGGCGGGATCAAAGCTAGAGCGTCGGCCACACTCTAACAACCGTCCAGGGAAACCCTGGTCACCACACCGGGAATCTCATGACTTTACTGCTAAATCAATTGAAAGTTATCAATTGAGTCAAACTACAGGTGGCCTGAATTCATATATAGCCCGAGATATGTAGAAAACCCAGAAGCCAAGGTCCAGCCGCATATGTGAATTACATGAAATTGAAGAGTAAGATAAGTCGGGTCCGTCAGAAATTAGGGTTAGTCAAATTTCATTGCTCAAGAATGGTCTCGCCATACTCGAACACCGAAGAGGCAGTTGTTGACACCTATTTTTGACCTCCCCTGATTTATTTTAATTAATCAGAGTCCTTAGATAATAAATAAAATAAGCTGTGCATCTTAAAGGGTCTAAATAATATTTATAAAATTATTCAGGACAATATTTTGCCTCTTTAAATTGATAAAGATATTTTCCGGGCATTATAAATCATTTAGAAATTAATTGATATTTTATGATATTTATAGAATATTTTATTTGAATTAAGTAAAAGCAAAATATTTTTTGAATAATTATTTATTTAATTGTTGAATCAAGGAAAAATCATATTAACAAATAATTTATTCTATTTTTATCCAAGGTATTTGAATGATTAAGGTAATCGATCATTTTACCCCTCAATCATTAATTTCAATGTGTTTGCATAATGGTTTAAAATCAATAAATTGTTTTAGTAATTAATCTAGTTAATTAGAGAGGTCATTTTTGCAAATGGGTTTTTATTATTTAGTTGTTTACATAAATGACCACATTTGAATTAACCAATTCATGGTTTAAGGTGATTGGGGTCATTTTTGCAAATTTAGCCTCCTAGTGGCTTTAATTGAGATGACCAAATCCATTGGCAAATCAATTAAGGTCATTAGTGAAAATTAGCTTTAATTGGTTAATTAATACCAAAATAAGGCTATATTTGAAATTCCAAAATCCGAAAGTCACCATACAAGGACTCTAATCTAAAACATGTCTAAGGAATGAAATTTGTTTAACAATAACCACAATGTCTGGAGTAGAAATAGACATCATAAAGAAGATCTTCGGGCGGCCTGGCATGGATAGAAGTTCACCCTAAAATCTGTCAGCAACGGCCTCACGCTATATATGAGGACGAGCAGCAGTTTTTGGATCACAATCTGCACTCAAAAGAATGCAACAAGGTAGTATCAGTACAAACACTATGTACCGGTAGATATCATAGGCCGACTAAAATTAGTATCATGCATACATCATAAAATCAATAAAATAGACAAGTCAGCCAACAACAAGAAATCAATAATCCAATTAATAAGTCAACCAAGGATAATCACGAATTAAGTCACCCAATGATATCAAAGATCAGATCAACAGAAACAACAAACGGGAACAAGTCTACCAACAATAACCATAACCTCGCTGTACACATGCTAACTAATGTCATTGCTCAGTAGTCATGACCTGTAGGGGACCCATGGTGTCCATGTACCACTCGTTCCGGATACTCATCGGACCCGAGCATAAAACCTCCATTCCGGAAAAAACCTCGGACGCGGTTCACATAAAGTACCACTCGTTTCCGGAATGAACCTCGGACCACGAGCCCATAATCTAGGTCACATCCTCATTTCGGTCAACTGTGCCTTTTCATACAACTATACATAATAGTATTTCTTGCCAACTTATTATCAATGCTCAAATCATCACTTTGCATCACAATTTCACCGAGAAGATCATATTTACTTCTCATCACAACAACATCAAACTGTAGAATCAACACACATGAATAGTGGCATGAGGCCTACACAGTCACTCAATCAATTGCATATAGGAGAACAACCACACACACATCATGTTTGAAGACTAGACATGGTTTCTCCTATTGAATGCACAACACATACAATTAACTAATCAAAGTCGTTATCAAGTAGACCGTAACCTACCTCAACATAGAGCTGGAATGATGCGAATCACTCTACTACATCTTTTCCATTCCTTAAAGCCTCGGAATGCTCAAAGTCTAGAAATTAGAATGGTCAATGAGTAATACTTACTCTAGTCACAAAATCAATTCAAGAACACCCTTCCCTTTAGCCTCATTCCCATGGGTGAATGATTTCTAGGTGTAAAACAACCTAACAATGGCCTTAGTAACCACTAACCATCAAATTATAACAATATTTATTCAACACATCAATTACAACCATTTCCATGGTCAAGCTACCATTTTTATGAAACCCTAAGTCTCAAATCACTTCGTTCATGGCTCTAAAGGTTCAATTTATGATTAAGAGGAGTTAACCCAAGAAATTAGATGATAAATAAATTATAACAATCATAAACCATCAAGTATAGAACTAGGGTTACCATTACTAATTTCACCATTGAAGACCCATAAAAGGGATGATAATCGTGAAGATGATACATAGTGATTGAAAGGGATGGATGAGACTTACCTCTCAAGAATATTCTTTCCCTAGCTTGGAATTTCGCCCTAGGTGCTTGTGGGGAACTCTGTTGGTGTTTTGTGAATAAAGAATTAACTAAGTGTTTAAAACACGGTTACTATTTTCTGTCGATCGCTATAGCGGTCGTTACACCGCTGCGGCGGTCTCGCAATAGCGGCCAAGTGCCCGCTATAGCGGACCACAGAGAAACTGACCACCGCCATGGCGACCCCTGTTCCACTATAGCTACATCGCCATATCGGTACATTGCCCGCCATAGCAAACACACATATAACAAATGACCGCTTGCGGCGAGAATCCCGCTGCTATAGCGGTGCTGCCGCAGCGGTACACCCCCGACCACAGCGGTACTACTGAGGCAGTGAGTACACAATTTTTCCCAATTTTTCACTCTATCACCAAACATTTCATCCGAGGCCTCACAAATATAAACAAACATGCACATAGACATAGAAACACCATACGAATCCACCCGTGGCCTCAAAATTCCCAACAGAGGTCTAATTCTCTACGTCACCCCCCCCCCCCTGATGTACTCACCACAATCAAACAACTATCACAAACAAGTCAAGTTTTCAGCTCTTATACTTATAAAATTGAGTTTCTAATAGCTCGTTCTACCCTTGGGAAGGTTCTATTTGGTGGGCCGATCCTATATTATCCATAACAACCGAGAGGGTCGTTACAAAATTTATCTTGTCTATGTCCTGTTTGCTTGTCCAAACTGCACTACCATCTCTATATCATACCATGTCTTGTACATGATAATCCAGACACAAAAAGGCTATAGTTCTACCTCTGTCCCTGCCATGTCCACATACCTCAACTTGCTTATGTTTGCCTCTTACCTACAAGATGCAACCTGTTCTAGCCAATCTCATGGTTATGTGTTTGGTACTTCTTTTGTTTTCCTCTTATCTATAAGATGTAGCCTGTTCTAGTCCATTTCATGATTATGTCCTTTAGTACTTGCTTGTATTTACCTCCCTTGCATGTTACAGTTTGTGTGTGTTCATCTATGATTATGTGCTTAGGTTTATTGTTCTTATTCACCTCACATCTGTATTCTACAGCTTATGTTGTTTCATCCATGATCATGTGCCTTGTTCCTTGATTGTTTACCTTACATTTGTATGCTGCAGCTTGCTTTATTCCCCTAGGACTGCATATTTTGGTCTTTGCTTATTGGTTACTTCAGACCGCTTTTGGTTCATTCCATGAGTGTATGTTTTGTTCTGCTCCTGCTTACTTCATGTCCATGTCCTGATGTTTTGCTTTGATTAACCTTTGTTCATATGTCCTTGACTTGCTCTTGTTTATATTGTACTCATTAGTGTCAGTCTGCTCCTGGCTACATTATGTTTATACATATGGCCATCTATGTTATGTTGTTGTCCTGGGATACTGTCTATAATATCTAGCTACATTGGGAGGGAGAATGAGGTAATTTTTTAGGAGGCCTAGTCTTAGCCTTCCCCCGGTGTCCAGCCATGCCTGGGGTTCACGAAATCCCTTAGAACTTCTGCGGCATCGAAAATACGGGGGGCGACGACTCTTCCCTCCTTGTTATCCAAATCCCTGCCAATGGGGCCTCATAGTATACACATATATATACATAGGTACCTTAATGCATGACTTGTGAATGTGTTTGATACATGTATATACATTTGATATATGTATTTGTATAGTTGTAAGTGTGATAAGTTCAATATCCCTAAACTAACTGGGTTCCTTTTTCCTTGGTCTCCCTCCTCACCCCATCACCACTCGAGTCAAGATTAGCCTGCCTATTGGGCCCCAAGCCCAATAAGGAAATTATTTCTACGAAGATATGGAGTCCGCAAAGATGGAATTAATTGGCTGGCGCGCAGAAGGCCCAGCCATGAGTGAAAATGGCAAACTAGGGGCTTGGCACGCTCCTAGTCTACCTCTATCCTTTATTTTATTTCTATCTTCTTTATTTGAGCCTTGCTTGCGTTTGTACAAAACTTGTAAAAACTTATATTATACTAGTGGAATCTATATGTTTATGAACTAGCCATCTTAGGATAACGGTGCACATGCTGTTTAGATGACTTTTGGTCCCCAAACAACTTTTAAATCACGATTAGTATAAAACCTTTTCAAACTCGAGTGTGTGATAAAAAATAAAATGTTTTTTGGACATTAGTTTTATAAATATTAATAAAGGGACGAAAGGATTTTTGAAAAAGAGGGTTTCAATATTCACAAGTGTTATATAACACTTTTATCCCAAATCATCCTTTTAAAACAAGCCTTACAAAGTTGAATTTCAGATTGGACTAAAGATTTGGCATTTAAACAGGTTTAAAGAGATAAAAAGGAGATTTTGGGCTGAGGTCCACTTAAATAAAAACTGGTTTGAAAGTGAAGTTTTTTTTTTTTTCAAAAACAAAAACTTAGAATTCTCTTTGGGCCAATTTGAAGTTAAATTCAAGACCAAGTCTTCAAGTTTGTAATAATAAAATACACACTTTCTTGAAAACAAATACACTTCAAACTGAACATTCGTATATACAAGTTCGTAGATGAGGCACCCCAAACATATTAAACGGATCGATCCAAACAAAGTATGAGTTAAGCATGGAAAACAATTATGTACTTAAACATAACAATTTTATATTCTTTGTAAATAAGATATATAAAAGGATGACAACTTTTATATACTCTCTTACAAACAAAATATACCATCGTTATTTATAAAGGGAGATTATTTTTATCCGGATATTATAAATCCAAATCTAAGTACCCTGTATATAAAGGGAATATGTTCAAACTCTTTTTTCTCAAAAATGATATGCAAATTACAAGATTTTTGCGGGACTAAACACTAAATAAACAGTTCATGCAAATACTCATACATTGTAATTCGAAGGTCAACCGTATAGTACGGATCCTTAATACTGGGGTGCCTAACACCTTCCCTAGGGGATCACTAGAACCATTACCTGGAACTCTGGATTACGAAAGATTTTTCACGGTATTTGGATGAACCCTTCACCATTGATTTTCCTATTTTTCTAAAAATTAGGTGGCGATTCTTTTAAAACAAAGTCCGAAAAAGCACCAACAAGTTCGAAGTAGCTTTTTCCGAGCACTAACCCCGCCCGCAAAAATGCGAATCATTACATGGTGCCTGACATCACTTCTCTAATGGTAATTTTCAATGCTTGATCTTGGTCTGTTATAATAGTTTGCGGGGTAACACCTCCCATTGATTTTAAAAATGTCGAGAATAATCATTTAAAAGATTCTGTTGAATCATTAGACAAAAACACACAATCAAAAATTATATTCTGCCAATGATGATTTATTTCAATAAACTATGCACAAATCATACGATACTTATTTGTTTGATATTTGGGGACAAAAGACATAACATCACCAAAAATATCATAGTCAATTCTAGATCGACCATCTCTCCAAAAAAAGTTAACTCTATGCCCTTCAAAATCAAGTTGAACATCTCAATAAAAATGTGTCGCACTCGCTTATCTAATACTAAACTCGTTAACAACACTTTGAGAATCTCCAACTTTCACCTTTGATTTCATCAACTGATGTAGAAAATAGAAAAATAAATTTGAATAGTATACAACATCATCTCCTCCAATCTCTTCTACCAAGTAAGAATAAGTTGCAATCGGCTTTACACCAGTTTTAACCATACTTTCACTCACCAACTCTTTGGTTTTAGTTACCGAACAAGCAGATCTTAATAAATGTCTTTTTTTGATGAAGCCATTTCATGGTTATGCTCTCTAACAAATATATCTAACAAGAAAAAACTATTAGAAAATCGACGCTTAAAACTTATCATTGCATGTGACTTCGATCGTGTGTCTATGTGGCTGCATGATATTGATGTACCGTCAAAATACGGCACACTTGATACCATTTTCTTGCGCCTTTGTGATTCTTTAAGTGTTCTTTATCTCATTTCTTACTTGTTTGTGTGTTTTGTAGAGATGAGACATTGGAAGATAAAAATGAGCTAAGGACACAGGCTAGCAATGCATTTGAATTGCAGGTCAAGCCTAAGATTCGCATAGGTGACGCATGACGTGACAGCTAGGAGAGTAAGAACTTTAAAGAAAGGGCATCGCCCGTGAATCACACCAGTGACTCGCATAACTTGTCTGCGAGACATGGACCTGCCACACGCAATGTCCACAACTGAAGAGTAAGAAGCTGAAGTGCTTATCGTCCAAGACAAGTGTACAATGCGAGACACGTAGGTTGCATTTGTGACTCGTTCCGTGATTCACAGAGGAGGCACGCGGGGGAATTTTTTTCTCTTTTCTCTTGTACGTTTTTGGGATGTATAAATCCTCTTGTAGGTTTTATAATGATATTCTTAGTTCAATGTTTTGTTTCTTAGCATTGAAAAAATTTAGTATTGATTGTTGAAGGCTTTTAAAAGGAGAATCTTTCACTTTTTGGCTCCATCTTTCAATACTTAGTGAGCTTTCATGGATATTATGATATTTAATATTTTTACTTTATTGAATATGAGTGGCTAAGCTTCTTAGCTAGGGTTGTGAGACCAAAATGTGTTATGTAAATGAGTCAGTCTTGATATCTAAGCTTATCTTATATGCCATAAGTGTTTTCTAGCTATTCTTCATTCTTGAAAGTCTTTTAATGGTGACCAACTTTAAAAAGTGTCTAAATATCTTTATTTTGCTTGGGAAAGAAAATGAAGGCTAGGAAAAGAATGACTAGTAAGGGATTAGGGCTTTAAACCCCATCTAATGACTTAAGCTAGGAATAGGAAAGTTAACTTAGGATAAAAATGGTTGTTCATGTTTTTTACATCCTAAGGCTTGGAAAATCTTGGAATGAAATTCACCGATTTGATTGGAAAAATTTCGGTGAACTAAAAAGACACCATTATCTAAAACATATCGACATATAAGTAAGTTAGATTAGAGAACCAATTATTCTACTTTCCATTTGGGACCAGAACCCTAATCATTTTACATTTTGATTACAAATCAACTTAAGTTTCCCATAATTGTTTAGCATGACAAAATAAAATCCAAAATTATTTTCCCCTTCCTTTGAAATTTAGACTAATATTTGTGTTACACCTCGAAACTTTTTGCGACGTTTGCATTGTAAGTAAACTAACGTAAGCCCAGAGAGGTTATAGAACCCTTATAAGGTTAAGGAAGACTTCTAACAAGTGCTAAGAAAGTGTCTAAAGGTTTCGGGATCCAGCGAATTGAAGAAATTAAATTTGTCGAAACTTTGAGAAAACATGGCAGAATTTTGGACAAAAAATTTTTGTCCAACTTGAGACAGCTATATCTCCTAGAACATGAGGAGTTATGGAATGCATATAATATGTAAATTCAAGTTCAGCGAGTCTTCTTTCCAATGCAACTCACAGATCGCAATTCTGAAAAGTATAGGATGAGATACGTCCCGTACAAAAAAAAAGTACGTCTAGTACTTGGGAGGCGATGGAACCCACTTTCAAGGGTATAAATACCCCATTCTCTCCATTTTTATCATCATTTTAACTTCTCTTGAGCTCTAGAATCCTCCATATATCTCTCCTAAACACTTATAGTCCCTTAGATCAAGAATTCAACAAGATTTACTCTAAACTAGTTCATAGAAAGTGTTGGTTCTTGCTTCTAGATGAAGTTGTGATGAATATGCTTTGGAGTAAGTTGGTGTGGCTAAATTTCCTCAAGTATAAGGCATGTTCTTCATATTTTTTCTTATGTTGAGTTGATTTAAAGGATAAACAAGTCTTATAAGTGAAAGGAGTTACAGAGAAAAGGTCATAAAATGTTGTGTTGTAGTTTTGACTGTGGATTGAATTTGAAAGGTAGTTTTGGATGGATTTGGGTTTAATATGAAGGTAATCTTTTGTCTATGGTATTTTTGAGGTTGTTAATGATGTTTGAGAGTTGTTTTGGAATTTGGAGGAAGTAGATGATATAGGGGAAGTGCTGCCCAAATTTCATTAACTCACCGAATAGTGTCGTTTGATCCTAAAAGCATTTCAACGACCTAACCTTAGTGTGTATTGATACACTCAAATTACACCTATTAATGGTATAACGCGGACGTTGTCAAATATAGTAACCCAACAAGGTTGGGGTCGAATCCCACAGGGAATATAGTGTGAAAAGATTACTAGAATCGTAGGATGCTAAGTTTTAGGTCTGATGTCTTAATCCGATAATTTTGGTAATAGTTGGTTTTTCTATGACTAATTGCTATCTACTTGCTTTGGTGGAAATTTATGGTAAAAGAAACTAACGTTGTGTCCCCGTTAGATAGAGTGTATGATCATGAGTATTGATCTTGATATACTTCTAATGGATCATTATATGAATGCACTTAATCTCTATATGAATCTCTACTATTTCCCAATAAATAAAGATTATCTCTTTCTATGATTTTTCCAAATATACGAAAGTAACTATGAAGAACAATTAATCATGCCAAGTAAATTCTTCTTATTCTTAAGTGAATTTATTAAACAAAGTTTAAAGCTTTGAGTCCTTGTTATTTATTCTTACCAACCCTAATTATTTTCCCAAATAGATCAAGGTTTATGGCTTTAATCAATGTTTGCAACCATTAATTATGAATGAAGAATGAAGAATAAATAAACTCTAATAATTCATTATGTGTATATCAATCACAAACTCAATCACAAAACACCCATCATTAGGTTCACAACCCTAGTAAGGGAATTTAGCTACTCATGACAAAGAACAAGAAATAAGAAATTGAAGAATTCATAATTGCTTGCTTTGGAAGAAAAGAGGAATTGATAATACTTGAATTGATGTTTGAACCTTCAAAAACTAGAGAGTATTTAATGTTCTAAGCCAAAAGTCAAAATATAATAATTGATAACTATTAAAACCATACAATGGACTATTTATAGGTTTCAAAAACGTAAAATTACAGAATTTGCACATAAGTCCCAGGCGGTACTTATACGGTTCGTACAACTTTCCACGGACCGTACAAGACTTATACGACCTTCGTCCAGTGTCTGCAGAGAATAATAAGAACTGGCCTTCCACGGTCCGTGTAATGTTATACGGCTCGTACAATCCTGCTCGTGAAGCATCTTCCAATATCGTCGCATCTACTTATACGGCCCGTACAATATTGTACAGTCCGTATAAGTGTCCGTGGTTCAACATCTATCCACTGTGACATTCTGTTACGTTGCAACCTTTTGTACGACCAGACATACGGTCCGTGCAACTTTCTACGGACCGTGAAAATAAGCTTCAGTGCAACTTTTCTGTAACTTCTACTCCTTGAACCCAAACTTCCCGATTTACCTGAAACATGTCAGAAACACGTCAAAAAAGCACATACTTGCCTAAAAACAAGTAAAACTTCTCGTAAAAGAGTATCAAATGTGCCATAATTTCCCGGCACATCATGAATCATCTTGAATGTAGATTTGCAAGATCGGGAGGATAGAAGTTGATTGATTATGTAGACGACGAGGTATGTTAAGGTTGTCCCTTTCTTTCTTATGGCATGATCTTATTGAGACATACTTTCACAAATGATGTCCATAATGACTTCACTCTCAGAAATGTTAGGAGCTTATGTAACTTGATGTTACTATGGCATAATTAATCTTTTTTATTGTTCGTAATCTCATCTTATGGTTATTGTTCCTTCAAGGTGAGATATATTCATGATGATAGATCTATAATGGTAATCGAAGGTTTAACGAGCTTACGTCACTTCGATGAATTCAGAAAGGTGTTCTCAAGGAATGTTTTGTAAGACATGTATAGTATGCTAGCTATAAGATCCCTAAGGAGGTACTTAATTCTAGAAGATAGGCTTATGATGCATCCAGGAATTGGCTAATGTTTAGTTAATCGGGAAGAAGTTTTGATGGCCCAGAAAGGTGCTTATAAGTCTTATGTAACCATGTAGGTGTTATGGATAAGTAATGATCATGAGAAGTGCATAGAAATCACCCATAAAGGTTTGGTTATGATGTTGATTATATTTACCAGTGGTCTACAGCCAGTTGGGCAGATTATGTATCACTATTTACCACCATGCTACGGCTGGTTGGGCAGTTATACCACCCGTTGACACCCAATTTTGACTCTCTGTATTTAAAAATTAACTTCTTTAGGCTTCCTAGTCATTAAATAGCACAATATACTGTTTTTATACATTTTTTATACATTTTTTAAATTTAATATAATTTATTGATGATTGTCCTTATTTTTAAATAATAGAAATTTTTATCAATTTATTTTCATTTTAAATAATTATTTTGTTACAGTCGTTTGTATATAAACAACATGCTAATACAGTTTTACTTCAATTAATTAGCAAGTCTCCTTAATTCAAATTACATTTTTTACTTTATTCACGAAATTACCTTAAATATATTTTTATACTTTATTATTTTTAGTTACAGTATATTATTACATGGAAGTCGGAGGAACTAATTTTAAACACATATAAGATTTAGCACATGGTTTTGAGAAGTCATGGTTTTATGAAGCCCATGGTTTTGACACATGGGTTTGGATAAAAAGTGGTTTACCTTTGCATATATTAAGAAGGATTTCCCCTCTCATTTTTCTCATCACATGCACACTACCTCACACACATTTTTCTTCTCTCTACACTCTCTAGATTTTCTTTCAATAGGAAGACTAGCAAGGCTAGTACGTTCTTCCTCTTTTTTTTTTTTTTTTCAATTGTCTTTATATTTCATTCATACATTGCTTCTTTACTTATTCATATATATATTGTCTTTACATTTATTTACTTGCATTGTCTTTATATTTTTTTTTATATACATTGCCTTTATATTTATTTATCTATATTATTTTTACATTTATTTATATACATTGTGTCTTTAAATTTCTTCATATATTGTTTCTATATTTTTGTATTCTCTATACATTTTTCTTTACATTTTACATACATTTTCCTTACACTCTCCACACTTTTCCTTTATATTATCTTACATCTATCTAGTCTTTTATATATTTTTTATACAAATACGTTATATACATATACATGTACATATTTATATTACTTAACTACTAAGAAAAGAAAAGAGAAACTTTTCATTAAAAGGAATGCACTTATTGTCTCTACATTTTTTATGCATTATCTTTATATTTTGCTATATTGTCTCTACAACTTTAATTATTTTCAATACATGTATACATTGTCAAGTATTTTCTTTATACTTTTGTCAATACCATCACACTACATGCCTATTGTTTTTCTATATATTTTGCTATTTACATTTACTCTACATTGGCTATACATCATATTTATATTTACCTATATTTTCATTTGTATTCTTATGTTCTTTTTACATACACCATTCACCTATACATTTGTTACATTACATACACTACACTAATCCTAGAGGCAAATCAAGTTTCATCATTCTTTTGTCAAATCACTTTTTCAAAAACTTTATGTCAAATCATCTTTTCAATAACTTTTTGTCAAACTACTTTTTCAAGGACTTTGGTCACATTACTTTTTTAAAGAATCTTTATCAAATCACTTTTTAAAGACTTTATGTCACATACCTTACTTTTTGACTTTTTCAAATTATTTTAACTAATACTTTTTCTTTCATCTCGCAATTTATTATAAATACTACACTTTTGGCCAATGAAGAAATTTCCGTCGATTTCCAAGGCCTCCCCTGTACAAAAGACGGGTTTTTATGTTAAGTTTATTCATTATTTCTTTAATTCATTCGATAGTTATTTATTCTCTTACTAACACTTTTACTAAGTGTTTATACTGGTACCCGGAGACACATCCCGAAGACGACACTCGGAAGGAACTCGAAGACTTCATCGAATCTTTATACGCTTTTATACTTACGAGGTACATTCTCTTTTGTATATTCTTTTTTAATATTCATACTTTATAAACACTTGATACTTGATATAAATACATTTTTATACACTGTATATACTTAGTATATTATCACCTAGTGTAGCTTTTCATGAAGTCATAACATTTTGAAAATATGTAATAATATTGATAAACGGATAGATAACCCCCCTCTAGTGTTCAGTTAAACTAAGTTTAAGGACTGTCTTCGGACAGGCTCTGAGGGATGCTTGATACCTTCCCCTCGGGGTAAATAAAACCCTTATCTAGAATCTCATAGGTTTCGTGGACTAAATATGGAGTAGACACACATATACATACAGGTTTCCTATTTTTTCTTAAAAATAAGGTGGCGACTCTAACCCTTTTAAAACCAGTTAGAAGAACCGTGAAGTTGCAAACTATCTTGGACCCGTTCAAAATAGGGCGTAACAAAATGGCGACTCCACTTGGGAGAAGAAGGTTTTGACCTTAACAGACATAGTTTAAGTGAGCACTTGAGGGATATGTGATTATTTATCTGTTTTTATTATTATTACTTGTAATATATATCATGAACTGTTACAATATTATCTTTGAAAGGACGCGAGCAAAGCCAAACTCGTGTTCCTTATTTGTTTGAAGACATTGCATGTTACTGCTTTCGTTATACTGTCCTCGCACTTTCAATTGAGTCTTTGGCCGTACACATAAACACATTGTGCACCCGAGTTGTGCTCTGCGCTCCTCCGAACCTTCTTCAAACTCCTTAGTTTCAGAGATTGGTGGGCTAGTCTTACTACTTGCCATCTCGCAGTTGTCCGAATATCCTTTATCAGTTTAGGTGAATGTACTCTTAGAATTCTTAGGCCCTTGTATGTATAATTTTGATCACTGCTCTAGCCAGATTAATTTCATTCTTTATTTGTCACACATTCTTATTTGCTACATGCTCTTTACATATTACATATTCTTTATTTGTTTCACATACTGTATTTATTAGACATTCTTTAGTTGTACATATATACTAGACATACCTTCTTCCGTCTCGTCTGCTTTATCAGACAATTTTGGTTGACTTGTGTTGAGCTTGGAACCTTTCCAACCCTCACACCAATTTTTTGTTCTTTACGACCACCCTCACAGCCACATTATTTTTCATACCTATTTCCGGTCTTTGCTACCATCACTTTGACTTTACCATTCTTTTTTAATACAAAACAGCCTTGTACATTCTTTCCCTCTCTGGAACACACTTTTTCCAGATTCAAACTCTTGTTCATAGCCTCACTTCTGTTCAATACAACCACCAATTCATAGAAAATTATACAAATCACATACAACACTGTATTCGCCCGAACTACGCCTGACCTGATTGTTGTCCTGGCAAGATACATAGGCAACCCTACATAAGGGTTCGGTCTCCCCACTGTTTCAGAATAATTCACCGGAATAAAAAACTGGGACAATTATTTTGGAGCAGTTCAAAGACGCTCTCCAAAAAAGCTTCTAAGAGTCAATCAACCCCTTGAAATCCAAAACCCAATAGTGCCAATACCAACCTTACCCCAACCATCACCTAGCTTTGGTCCCAAAATATGGGATATAAGCTTTTCTTCTTCTACCAAGCATCGCAGGCCATGGAACTTTGGCGTAACTACCTTTATTTTTCAACCTCAAGGGTTCAACACAAGTAAATCCTTCCCCATCAACTATACAATAATCGTGCCAACTGACAAGGAGTAATGTCAAAGCTCCGCAAATAGTTTGGTACCCAATCATTGCAATCTTACCAATGGGCACAGAGTATTTTAGAAACTCCGTAAAGGTCGGCGTCCCCTCTTATCACCTTGCCAGCGGACGCAGAGTGTTTTTAAAGCTCCGCTGACGTTGACATTTCCTCATAGCCAACCATGCCAATGGATGCAGAGTAGTGTCAAAGCCCTGCCAACATCCGACCATCTCCTCCATAGCAATCTTGTTAGTGTACAGGAGTAATGTCAAGGCTCCATCTACGCTTGATATCCTTCTTCTCAGGCGCTTGGCCATAGTATTGTCCAAGCTTTGAGCCTATGATTGGTCCCTTCCTGGATAATTTTTAAAGCCCCGTGCCTACGATGGACACACCTTTTTGCCGTCTGTTGGAGTACTTGCAAAACTCCGCCTTCAATCGGCACCTCTTCTTATATCTTATCTGCAAGAACGACGCACACCTGATTCTCTTCATTCTTTTCCAAACAAAAAAACCCCTGATTTTGAAAAATCACAAAAAATATTTTACTTCTTTCTATCCTATCTGAACGAACTACGCGCACCTGATTCTCATCAAAGATGAGATACGTAGGCAACCCTTCTTGGGTTCGGTACCCCTTCTTCAAAAAATACAAAAATATTTTTTAGATTCATATCTTTGACTTGGTTAGTACCAACACAGTTAGGAATGTGCATAGGAAAGAAAAAAGTAACAATCGATATGATGGAGAGGACTGACTTCGTGGTAAAGCATAGATTCTTTTGGTACCTC
This sequence comes from Lycium barbarum, assembly GCF_019175385.1. Taxonomy (NCBI): domain Eukaryota; kingdom Viridiplantae; phylum Streptophyta; class Magnoliopsida; order Solanales; family Solanaceae; genus Lycium; species Lycium barbarum. Next base: position 44,622,103 of record NC_083346.1, on the reverse strand, counting down.
TCATTCACACCTTAAGTGACACTTGAAAATTTCTCTTGCATGCTTGTAAGACGAGAACAAAACCCACCTCATTGTTTAATGTGCATTGTGTGGTGAGGTTTAGACAACGTTCAATTGCATTGCTGATCTAGAACTTGGCCTGAATGTCTGTTGAGGCGAAATTATGAGTAACACTTGGTATAGGAAAGGATCGTAGGCCTTCTTTGACCCGTTTGAACCTTTTTGACCTACCAAACAACATTATCCCTGGCATTCCCCCTTTGAGCTTAAAGCCTTTTCATTTACAACCACACCATAAGCCTATACTATTTCTGAGTGCTTACATGTACTATCCCTCTCTAGGCCCAACCTCCTTGAGCTAGCGTACTAGAAACGTGCAACTACGGATAAAGATCCAAGCTGAAGTTACCAACGAAAAAAAAAAAGATTCAACAGTCCCAGAAAAACAAAGATGGAGAATGACCTCAAAAGCAAGAAGGAGCCCAAAAACAATCAGTCATTCTGGATCTCGGGCATAAAACCTGTCATTCTTTTTTATTTTTCCCATTCCGGCATACAACCCGGAATTAACATCAAGACTTAGGGCATACAACCCAGGTCAATTCTCTTAATCCCCACAGAGTCTCGGGCATACAACCCCGAACTCCAAAAAAAAAAGCTCCAACTTGCAAAAGAAGTCACACAAGTACAAAAGAAAGGGACAACTAAACGAAGCAGACCAACGTCAAAGCACACAAATGTCACGACCCGACTAGGGGTCGTGACGACTACTCGGGGCTAGCCACCGAGTACCACTCATTCTATTACTCATCACGCTCAAATCATAAGAAAATCATTTTTCATTTGAAAACATAATCACTTTATATACATGCATAAGCCCTTCGGCTATCAAAATAATATATACATATACAATAGTAATATCGTGAGACTATACTACCCACACATGCGTACCTACGAGCCTCTACTGGAGTACTAGACATATGGACGGGACAGGACCCCGTCGTGCCCAAAATACATATACACATATATACCCAAAAGAATAAATCAAATAGCACCTCCGGAGTAATGGAGTGCTCCTGTAAATCTGCTGATAACTCTACGAGTCTGGATCACCTCCCTATCTACCTGTGGGCATGAACACAGCGTCCAAAGAAAACGAACGTCAGTACGAATATTGTACTGAGAATGTCAGGCATAAACAATAATGATATATCTATAAAATATGGAGACATCGAATGAAGAGTGATCTGTAACTGACTGTCACTTAAAACTGAAATAATGCATGCTAACTTACTTCATAATCATCATCTTATCATGTATGCATATATGTATAAGCTGCCCGTCCATATAGGCACGGTGTGATAATCATTAGCCTGCGTCCAGGACTCCTGCATAAGGGGTACCATCTCATGTCGCCCACTAGTGGTGTCTACCCATGCCATCTAGATATGGTGTATACGCTGCCAGCCTTAGCGGTGTCTGCCCGGCCATGTAGGCACGGTGTAACATCATCATCATATGTTTATCATTAATCATACATAAAACTCAAGACAGACTATACATCTATCGGGGTGACGTAAGGTCGTGAACCCCTGTTTTCATTATGGAGTATTCATAAGCATTCTGCCTAATCTTGAAGGAATTAGCATATAAGGTGAGTGTATACGATGAACAACATCAATGGATAATAATAAGAATCATTAGCTTTGTAGAACATAATATCATGTCCTTAGACTCTTTAGACTTAGACTCATCATCATCATCATCATCATCATGCTTACATATCTCTTATCTTATCTCATGTGAAGCTCTTCGCTAAGATTGACTCATAATTTTCGGGATGTAGGAAAGTCATGAAGAGATAGGGAATATCGTGTCATAAGAATCATGCCTTAGAAAGAAGGGACTAGCTTTACATAACTTTTCGTCTAGCTACTTTATCGCTTGAACGTTCCTCTTCAATATTCACGTCTCTACCTTCAAGAGAGTTCATACTCGTATTAGATAATCAACAACATAAGCGTGTTTGAACTAAAGCTATAGAAAATTGAGCAGCATCTCCTTTATTTCTACTACTTTCTGCATATCACATTTCAACTCCCAAACGTCAATAATAACATCCATAATATCATCATCAATGACTTTAGTCAAATTCATCATTATCCAATTCCTACAATTTCCTCTCAAGGTCATCCATAATCCTAATCATACTACCACGTTACATTCATTCTCATCTAATATTTCTCTCATGCTCTTAACATCATTCATAACGTAATTACAATCATAACATATCAATATTCATGATTCATATTTATCTATTATTCACAATTGCCACTAATCTCATCTTTTGTAATCCATTTTCCATCTTCTTCCATAATCCAAGTGTTTCAACTTTTCAATACCTTAAACAACATGGAATAATCAGAAAACTCACCTTTGAATGCGTAGGAACGGGTTTTGGTTGACAATGCTTCACTTGAAGAAAACCCTAGCTTTAGCTTCCAAGGGATTTCTAACATCCATAACCATAGCAAGATTCCATATGCTTGATTTCCATTGAATCTTGGTGTTTGATCTTTGGTTTCCCTTGATTTTTATGTTGAAGGTGTGTATGGAATATTCTAGAAGCTTGGAGAGAAGTGGAGAAGTGGAAAAGAATGAGAAAATAAAGTGGAAACATGTATTTATAGTTGCAACTTAATCAGTCTGTCGGGACTTATACGGACACCACTTATACGGTCCGTATAACATTATACGGTCCGTATAAGTGTCCGTGGTTCACCACCATGGAAAACATTGTTGCTGTTGGGTTATACGGACCCTTATACAGTCCGTATAAAAGTCCATGGCACATATAAGTGAACGTGGTTCACCATCAAGCAAAATACCACTTATGTTGGGTGTTATACCAACCCTTATACGGTCCGTATAAAGTTCCACGGTCCGTATAAGGTGGTCGTGCAACTCACAGTTTTTCCGAAGTTGTCCTCGTCATTTCGTTTGATCTCCAATCCTTACGCAACCTTCTTAACACTTGTTTAGTACTTCATCAATGATCTAAACACCCCTATAATTCGCTTTCAAGGCCTTACCAAACAATTCTTAACGCAATAATTTACGAAACCTTTCCTAAACCCCACTTGTACTCCACTTGTCCTATCATTCCTTATTTCATCAATTCATATGGCTTCAAAATCTCAGCGTATGTATTCAAAGACCACTAAATATCCGTCTTATAGTCTTAATAACTTCCTGTTACCCTTAAGATCGCATTGGTTCATTCACCGCACGACGACATGAAATTTCCAAGGTGTAACACTCTTCCCCCCTTTTTGGAACATTCGTCCTCGCATGTTAAGCACTCTAGAATTCTATGAAAATTTCGCCAGAGTTTCCCCTGTAATATGGCACTACCGTCCTGTCACAACATCCCACAATAATATTGCCTCACAGGGCCACAACACAATAGCAACATAAATTGGCCACACACGACCAAAAGCATGAAAAGAAAGCATACATAGCTCATAATGTTAATGTTTCATCTTGAATCTCTTCTAGGGGTTGGAATAAGTGCGGGTACTTGGATTTCATTTTCTCTTCCGCCTCCCAAGTCATTTCTTCTCGGGTGTTATTTCACCACAAGACTTTGACTGAAGCTACCTCCTTGTTTCGAAGTTTCCGTACTTGCCTGTCTAATATGGCAATGGGCACTTCTTCATAGGCTAGCTTTTCTGTCACTTGGAGATCATCTATTGGGACAATTCTCGTAGGATCTCCAACACACTTGCGGAGCATTGATACATGAAAAACTAGATGGACTGATTCAAGCTCTGAAGGCAAGTCCAATTCGTAAGCTACTTGACCCACTTTGCGGATAATCTTATAGGGTCCAACGTATCGGGGACTTAATTTCCCTTTCTTGCCAAATCTCATCAACCCTTTTATTGGCGACACCTTCAAAAATACCCAATCATCAACTTGAAATCCTAAGTCTTGTCGGCGGTTGTCCGCATATGATTTTTGGCGACTTTGGGCTGTCAGTAATCGGTCTCGGATCACCTTGACTTTTTCTACCGCTTGCTGAATCAACTCAGGTTCTATTAGTTGTACTTCTTCTATTTCAAACCATCCAATTGGGGATCTGCACTTCCTTCCATATAAAGCTTTGTACGGAGCCATTTGGATACTGGAATGGTAGCTATTGTTGGATGCAAACTCGATTAGAGGTAAGTGGTCATCCCAACTACTACCAAAATCTAGAAAACATGCTCTTAGCATATCTTCCAAGGTCTGAATGGTACGTTCGGCTTGCCCATCAGTTTGCGGATGGAATGTCGTGCTGAGCTTTACTTGAGTACCTAGACCTTCTTGGAAAGATTTCTAGAAATTGGCTGTAAACTGCACTCCTCTATCTGTGATAATGGATATCGGAATACCATGGAGTCGCACAGTTTCTTTGAGATACAACTTCTCATAATCTTCTGCTGAGTACGTGGTTCTGACTGGAAGAAAATGAGCTGCTTTCGTCAATCTGTCCATAATCACCCATATAGAATCATACTTGCCTCGAGAACGAGGTAACCCCACAATAAAGTCCATGTTGATCACTTCACACTTCCAAGTAGGGATTTCCATTTCTTGCAATAATCCTCCTGGCTTTTGATGTTCGATTTTCACTTGCTGGCAATTTGGACATTGAGCTACAAATTCTGTCCTTCAACTCTTGAAAACTGCGTTCATAAGCATCATTCCACTGAATTTTAGCTGACTTCTGGGTTAGCTTCGTCAATGGGGCTGAAATAAAGAAAAATCCTTCTACGAACCTCCTATAGTAACCTATCAATCCCAGAAAACTACGGACTTCTGTAGGCGTCGTAGGCCTTGGCCAAGTCTTCACATCTTCAATTTTCTGAGTATCAACTCGAATACCATCATCTGAAATAACATGGCCCAGAAATGTTATCGAATTTAGCCAAAACTAGCACTTTGAAAATTGTTGATATAATTCTCGGGTTTGAAGAATGCCAAGAACAATACGTAAATGATCGACATATTCTGATTCGGTGCAAGAGTATACCAGAATGTCATCAATGAACACTATTACGAATAAATCCAAGAGAGGTCTAAATACATTATTCATCAAGTTCATGAACACTGCCGGAGCATTGGTTAACCCAAAGGACATCACTCGGAACTCATAATGGCCATATCTCGTTCTGAAAGCTGTTTTGGGAATATCTTCTTCTCTAACTCTCACTTGGTGATAACCTGACCTCAAGTCTATTTTGGAAAACCACTTGGCACCCTGTAGTTGATCAAATAAGTCATCAATTCTTGGAAGAGGATATTTGTTCTTTATCGTCACCTTATTCAACTGCCTATAATCGATGCACATTCGTAGGGAACCATCTTTCTTTCTCACGAATAGGACTGGTGCTCCCCACGGTGATGAACTAGGTCTAATAAACCCTTTCTCAAGCAAATCATTCAATTGTTCCTTTAATTCTTTCAATTCTGCTGGAGCCATTCGATAAGGAGGAATAGAAATAGGCTTGGTGTCCGGCAATACATCAATAGTGAAATCAATCTCTCTTTCCGGAGGAAGGCCTGGAAGTTCGTCTGGAAACACATCCGGAAATTCATTCACTACCGGAACAAATTAGAAAGTTGATGATTTTGCTTCAGTATCATGAACTCGGACTAAGTGATAAATATAGCCCTTAGCTATCATCTTTCTCGCCTTAAGGTAGGAAATAAACCTACCTCTCGGAGATGCTGTATTACCCTTCCATTCAAGCACAGGCTCTCCCGGAAATTGAAATCGAACTACTTTCATTCGGCAGTCAACATTAGCATAACAAGAGGCCAACCAATCCATACCCATAATCACATCGAAATCTAACATTTCCAGTTCAATTAAATCAGCTTTAGTCTGGCGGTCGCATATCACAAGTACACAATTTTTATACACTTGTCTAGCTATCACGGGATCACCAACCGGAGTAGACACCTCAAAAGATTTAATTAGCTCGGGTTTCACCCCAATACGACTAGTAACATACGGAGTAATATAAGATAGGGTAGAACCCGGATCTATCAATGCATACACATCATGGGAAAATACGGATAATGTACCTGTAACCACATCCGGGGAGGACTCAAGATCCTGTCGTCCGGCTAAAGCATACATACGGGGCTGAGTGGCACCTGAAGTAAATGCTCCCCCTCTGCCTGTACCTCGACCTGCTGGAACCTGGGGAGTCTGCCCTACCGGGCGCACTGAAGAGGAACCAGCTGCTAATTTTGTGGGCTAAACCCCAACTCTACCACTCACCGATAGGAAATCTCGCATCATATGCCCAACCTGGCCGCATGCATAGCAAACATCTGAACCTTGGCGACACTATCCGGAATGTAGTCTACCGCACTGGCTGCATCACAGTACTGGGGGTCTCCTCTGGCTATAATCTCCCGCAAACTAAGAATCTGAGGCCCTCGAACTCTGACCCTGTCCTGAACGAAAGGAGCGATCAAATTTCCTACCCGTAAATCGTAGAGGCGCACTAGTCACTGACTGGCCTGAGTGTCTAGAATGTGTCTGCCTTGATCCCCCTCTATAATCACTTCCTGCCCCCATAGATCTGGCCCTCTTGCTTTGCCTTCTATCAATATCACGATCACCCCTTTGCGGAGGTTGTTGTCCTTCTAAATTCTGGGCATGGGCTTGTATTCGGGAAATATCCATCCCATCTTGCAATGAAGCCGTCAAGCAATCCTTAAATAAATGTGGCCCTAAGCCACTCACAAACCTGTGCACCCTATCTCCCATATCGGCCACCATAGTCGGGGCATATCTAGCCAATGAGTTAAACTGAAGGCTATACTCCCGGGCACTCATATTTCCTTGCTTTAGATTTAAGATCCTATGTGCTCTAGCTCGGCGAACCTCGGGTGGAAAATAGTGGCGGATCAAAGCATCTACAAATTCTTGCCATACGGGAGGAGGCGCATTTTCTTTTCTTGATGCTAGCCAATTATTGTACCACAATACCGCCACATCTCGGAGTCTATAAGATGCCAACTCCACAGATTCAGTTTCAGTGGCATGAATAATCCTCAATGTTCTCAGCATCTCATCAATAAAACCTTGCAGGTCTTCATCCGGCTTTGACCCAAAAAACTCCGGAGGATTCAAACTCATGAAGTCACAGGCTCTAGTACTAGCTGCCCTATCACCCGGACTCGCATTCTGCCGCTGTGCCTTGGCGGCAACTAACTGTGTCAATAGATGGATAGCCTCGGTCACTTGTTGACCCGAAGCAACCGGTGGAGGGACTGGAGCTGAAGCTCCTCCTTGTTCTTCTACATTGGGCAGGGTGGAGGAAGTATTAGATAGAGCCTCATTATGTGACTCGCCCTCTTCTACATTCATAGGCGGCTCTCTTTCTACCCGCCTTTTCATTGTAGTCTTGCCCTTCTGGGCGGCGATAGCTTTTCCCTTTGGCGGCATTTCTGAAATCATAGCACACTATTAGGGAGGAGAAAATCTTATAACACAGCTCTATCGTTCGATTTCTTAAGATGAAAGATGGTCATTTTTCCTAAATGCCTTGTAGCCTCCTGTTTATTAGTGTGGCGCGCAACACACCATAAACAAGACTCTACTAGACACGTCTCGTAGACACTTCTTAGGACTGAATTGCTCTGATACCACTTTTGTCACGACCCGACTAGGGGCCGTGACGGGTACCCGGGGCTAGCCACCGAGCACCACTCATTCTATTACTCATCACGCTCAAATCATAAGAAATCATTTTTCATTTGGAAACATAATCACTTTATATGCATGCATAAGCCCTTCGGCTATCAAAATAATATATACATACACAATAGAAATATCGTGAGACCATACTACCCACACATGCGTATCTACGAGCCTCTACTGGAGTACTAGACATATGGACGGGACAGGACCCCGTCGTGCCCAAAATACATATACACATATATACCCAAAATAATAAACCAAATAGCACCTCTGGAGTAATGGAGTGCTTCTGTAAATCTGCTGATAACTCTAGGAGTCTGGATCACCTCCCTGTCTACATGTGGGCATGAACACAAGATTCAAAGAAAACGGACGTCAGTACGAATGTTGTACTGAGAATGTAAGGCATAAACAATAATGATATATCAATAAAATATGGAGACATCGAATGAAGAGTGATCTGTAACTGACTGTCACTTAAAACTGAAATAATGCATGCTAACTGTTACACCTTGGAAAATCCCCCGTACATGTACAGTGAATAGGCTAACAGAGGACATAGCATATGCGATGTTTTGATGAGTAAGAAAGAGTATTAGATGACCCTAAATGAGAACTCAAAAACATACGAGGCACGGAGAGAAAGTTGTTAAGGAAAGCAAAGCCATATATTGTGTATTGGATAAGAATTTCGAGCAACAAGTTTATGATGGCATAATGATGTCTTAGAGGAGAGTAATAACGCCCCTAATATTGATATTGAGAAGTTAAACAAGTGCCAAGAAGGTTCCATAGGGATCGGAGATCAAACGAGACGACGAGAACGAAAACGGAATCACTGGGCATTATACGGCCCAACCTACGGACCGTATAAATTGTACCAGCCTTATGTTGGACCGTATAATTAGCCAAGAAGTCCACCAGCTACTGGACCGAACATACGGCCATACATACGGTTCGTATAAATAGTACGGACCGTATGTTTGGTCCATATAACATGGTCGGGAAGATTTTTAGTTTGAGTATAGGGACCCCTTTTTCATTTTATTTTCATTTCACTCTCACTCAACACTTCAAGAAACATCTAGAACCCTTCCTACTCTTCAACAACAAGAGAAATCAAAGGAAAACTAAGATCAACAACACAAAATCCATGAAACAAAGTGTATGAAACTCAAGTGAAGGTCATCCAAATCAAGAAAACCCAAGGGAGGTGAAGTAGGGTTTTAGAGTTAGAGGAGAAACTCTACTCAAGACTTGTTCAAGGTACGTTTCATGACCATTTCATGTTGTTTAAGATATTGGAAGGTTAAGATACCCGAATTGTAGAAAATCATAGCAAATGGATCATAAATGAGTAAATAGTGCCATGGGTGAATGGTAGTTGAATTGAATCATGAATGTTAATGAGTTGAGATTACGAATACATTGTAAATGATGTTTAAACCATGGAATAAGTATTATATACGCGAAAGAGCGATAATGAGTTATAAGTATAAATGTGGAGAAACTGGAGAGAAATGGTGAATTGTGGTTAATGTATATGAATGACGATTGTTGATTGCGATATTGTGAATGTTGTTGTGAACGCTTAAGAGTTGATATAGAAGGTGGGAAAAGTAGTATAAACAAAGGAAACGCTGCCCAAATTTCTCTAGAATTAATAACGCATTCTTATAGTCGATTAACTAACGTTAGTACGAATTCTCTCTTGAAGGTAGAGGCGTGATATTGAAGGAGAGCAAATGAACGCTAGATTGATTAGACGATAAAGGTATGTAAGGTTTATCTTTTCTTTCAAAAGGCATGAATCCTTCAAGTCTTATATAACCCTTCTCAAAACGATGCTTACGAGTCCTTCTATATATATTGAACTACATATGAATATGATCGTAATGATATTGAGCTAGAGTATAGCGATTCAAAAAGTTGTGGTATGATGTTATCTTTGTTAACACTCGCCTTATGCTCTATTTCCTTCAAGGCGAGGCACGATATTCATAAACGTTCATAATGTAATCGGGGGTTTATGACCTTACGTCACCCTGATATAGTGTGATTGCCCTTAAAGCCTAACGTATGCTCTTAATGCTAATATATGATATGTCCATAGGATAATGCTATGTAATGAGATGTGTAAGAGTGATGTGTTATGATTGATTTTGTGATGATATAATTCCACCGCGCCACGATAGTCGGGCATGTCACCGCTAAGGCGGGCTGCATATGATTCCACCGTGCCTAGATGGTCGGGCATGTCACCGCCAAGGCGGGCTACGATGTTACACCAAGCCTAGAGGGCCGGGCATGATCACCACTAGTGGGCGGCATATAATGGTTACCCGGACACGGTTAACGACGAGGACTATGATGAGATGATTTATGTGATGTGAAGACATGTATACTATGATTATGTAAAATGTGATATGTGTAAGTAATGTGATTGCCTATGACACTTGTGCAGGTTATATCTTTGTCTCATGACTCATAATCTTCCTATTATGTTCATCTCCTTCTTGCCTTACATACTCAGTACAATGTTCGTACTGACGTATGTTTTCTTTGGACGCTGTGTTCATGCCCACAGGTAGACAGGGAGGCGAGCTTGAGCCAGACCCGTAGGAGCTGTTAGCCGATTGGAAGCACTCCTTGTTCCGGAGGTGCTTAATTATATTTTTGTGTACATTTGTATATATTGGGCTTGACGGGGTCCTATCCCGTCTATGGGTTTTGTATTCCAGTAGAGGCTCGTAGATACACGATGCGGGTTATGTGGTCTCACAAGGTTACTATGATGTATATGTATAAAACCTTTATTTTGATAGCCTAAAGGCTTACGCATATAAAGATATTATGTTTTGACGTGAAAGGTGATTTTCTTGTAACTTGAGGATAAAATTGGTAAAAGAGTATAAAATGACATGATAAGGAATAGAACGAACGGTGCTCGGTGGTTAGCTCCGGGTACCCGCCGCGACCCTAGTTGGGTCGTGACACTAACTTACTTCATAATCATCATCTTATTATGTATGCATATATGTATAAGCTGCCTGTCCATATAGGCACGGTGTGATAATCATTAGCCTGCGTCCAGGCCTCCCGCGTCCGGGGTACCATCTCATGCCGCTCACTAGTGGTGTCTACCCATGCCATCTAGACATGGTGTATACGCTGCCCGTCTTAGGGGTGTCTTCCCGACCATGTAGACATGGTGTAACATCATCATCATATGCTTATCATGAATCATACATAAAAATCAAGACAGACTATACATCTATCGGGGTGACGTAAGGTCGTGAACCCCCGTTTTCATTATGGAGTATTCATAAGCATTCTGCCTCACCTTGAAGGAATTAGCATATAAGGTGACTGTATCCGATGAACAACATCAATGGATCATAATAAGAATCATTAGCTTTGTAGAACATAATATCATGGCCATAGACTCTTTAGACTTAGACTCATCATCATCATCATCATGCTCGTAACATATCTCTTATCTTATCTCATGTGAAGCTCTTCACTAAGATTGACTCATAATTTTCGGGATGTAGGAAAGTCATGAAGAGATAGGGAATATCGTGTCATAAGAATCATGCCTTAGAAAGAAGGGACTAGCCTTACATACCTTTTCGTCTAGCTACTCTATCGTTTGAACGTTCCTCTTCAATATTCACGTCTCTACCTTCAAGAGATTTCATACTCGTATTAGATAATCAACAACATAAGCGTGTTTGAACTAAAGCTATAGAAAATTGAGCAACATCTCCTTTATTTCTACTACTTTCCCCATATCATATTTCAACTCCCAAACGTGAATAATAACATCCATAATATCATCATCAATGACTTTAGTCAAATTCATCATTATCCAATTCCTACAATTTCCTCTCAAGGTCATCCATAATCCTAATCATACTACCACGTTACATTCATTCTTATCTAATATTTCTCTCATTCTCTTAACATCATTCATAACGTAATTGCAATCATAACATATCAATATTCATGATTCATATTAATCTATTATTCACAATTGCCACTAATCTCATCTTTTGTAATCCATTTTCCATCTTCTTCCATAATCCAAGTGTTTCAACTTTTCAATACCTTAAACAACATGGAATAATCAGAAAACTCACCTTTGAATGCGTAGGAACGGGTTTTGGTTGACAATGCTTCACTTGAAGAAAACCCTAGCTTTAGCTTCCAAGGGATATCTAACATCCATAACCCTAGCAAGCTTCCATATGCTTGATTTCCATTGAATCTTGGTGTTTGATCTTTGGTTTCCCTTGATTTTTATGTTGAAGGTGTGTATGGAATATTCTAGAAGCTTGGAGAGAGGAATGGAGAAGTGGAAAAGAATGAGAAAATAAAGTGGGAACATGTATTTATAGTTGCAACTTAATCAGTCCGTCGGGACTTATACGGACACCACTTATACGGTCCGTATAAGTGTCTGTGGTTCACCACCATGGAAATCATTGTTGCTGTTGGGTTATACGGACCCTTATACAGTCCGTATAAAAGTCCATGGCACATATAACTGATCGTGGTTCACCATCAAGCAAAATACCACTTCTGTTGGGTGTTATACGAACCCTTTTGCGGTCCGTATAAAGTTCCACGGTCCGTATAAGGTGGTCGTGCAACTCACAGTTTTTCTGAAGTTGTCCTCGTCATTTCGTTTGATCTCCAATCCTTACGCAACCTTCTTAACACTTGTTTAGTACTTCATCAATGATCTAAACACCCCTATAATTCTCTTTCAAGGCCTTACCAAACAATTCTTAACGCAATAATTTACGAAACCTTTCCTAAACCCCACTTGTACTCCACTTGTCCTATCATTCCTTATTTCAGCCATTCATATGGCTTCAAAATCTCAGCGAATGTATTCTAAGACCACTAAATATCCGTCTTATAGTCTTAAGAACTTCCTGTTACCCTTAAGCTCGCATTGGTTCATTCACTACACGACAACATGAAATTTCCAAGGTGTAACAACAAATACCAAGCACAGACATAGTGAAACGCTCAGGGAAGGATTAGTCACTCCATACATAAATGATATCCTACCCTTTTCCCAAGCCCACAATACACACCCATAACAAGCCCTACGTGATCCTATGCCAAGGGTTCCCACATTAGTGGATACTTACATGATGGCCAAGCTTATGGTATCACAATTGCATGCATTGAACATCTTTCTGAGTATGAGTGTACTTCTCTATACGACCCAAAGTTCAAAAATACTAAATATGTGTGAAAAAGGGACTTTCTTTCTGGTGTGGGCACTTGAAACATGAGGGTAGGTATAGTTCAAAACCTTTGCTTGAAGCAAGTCGGACAAATCTTGTCGTTACGTAGGTATGTCTGAGGTACCACTTGAAGCTGTAGGAATTATCCCGAAGTCAATCTCGGTTAGCTAGGAAGAAATTGATAGAATGCTTATACACAAAACTAATTGTTGGTACCAATTGAAGTCAAGAAACGATTTTCTTCACTTCTTCATTTTCCAATATTCTTTATAACAAAACAACAAAAAATGCATCAAAAAAAAAATATATAGGCGCCCACCTTCTAATGCGGGTATTTCATTTCAAGTACATTTTTTATAGGCGCCCACCTTCTAATGCGGGTATTTTAAATTTCAGTTCAGGCGCCCACTTCTAATGCGGGTATTTTAATTTCAGTCAGGCGCCCACCTTCTAATGCAGGTATTTTAATTTCAGACTGGCGCCCACCTTCTAATGCGGGTATTTTAATTTCAGTCAGGCACTCACCTTCTAATGCGGGTATTTTAATTTCAGTCAGGCGCCCACCTTCTAATGTGGGTTTTTTAATTTCAGTCAGGCGCCCACCTTCTAATGCGGGTATTTTAATTTCAGTCAAGGCGCACACCTTCCAATGCGGGTATTTAATTTCAGTTCAGGCGCCCACCTTCTAATGCGGGTATTTTAATTTCAGTCAGGCACGCACCTTCTAATGCGGGTATTTAATTTTTCAGTCAGGCGCCCACCTCTTAATGCGGGTATTTAATTCCAGTTTAGGCACCCACGGGTATTTTAATTTCAGTCAGGCACCCACCTTCTAATGCGGGTATTTAATTTTTCAGTCAGGCACCCACCTTCTAATGCGGGTATTTTTAATTCCAGTCAGGCGCCCACCTTCTAATGCGGGTATTTTAATTTCAGTGTAGGCGCCCACCTTCTAATGCGGGTATTTTAAATTTCAGTTCAGGCACCCACCTCATAACGCGGGTATTTTAATTTCAGTTCATGCGTCCACCTTCTAATGCGGGTATTTTAATTTTCAGTCAGGCGCCCACCTTCTAATGCGGGTATTTTAATTTTCAGTTCAGGCGCCCACCTTCTAATGCATACATTTTAATTTCAGTCAGGCGCCCACCTTGTAATGCGGGTATTTCATTTCAAAGCTCTGACACACAAAGCAGAGTATGCATCAGGATCTCGACACACAACACGAGATTTCATTTCATTTCAAGACTCCGGCACACAAACTGGAGTATGCACCAAGGTCCTCATACACAATCCAGGACTCCTCCCCATTCAAAGCTTCGACACACAACTCAATGTTTTCATCAGGGTCCCGACATACAACTTTGTAGTCCATTTCAATCCATGGCTCTGAGTTCGGTCGCCCCTCTAGTAATGAATCATTTTCCTCCCTAACAAGTTTCCCCGAACTACAATCGGTCTGACTCCCATCTCAGGGATATGTAGGTAGCTCGAATTTGAGCACAACCGTTCTTCGTCCTACACTTGCTAGGACCACTCCAACAACATTGGGCTAAATTTTGATCGGGCGATCAAAATTTGCCACAACGTCCATTAGTTATCATTTTTCGAACTACATTGACCTGATTCTCGTGATGGACGAGATATGTAGAAAACTCTATGTAGAGTTCGGTCACATCGAGGCGAGAATCATTCTTACCCCAGCAAGTATACAATCTTGCACCCTCCCAGCATCTCGTAGCTCAACACTGGGGTAATTCTAGAAGCGATGACATGGGTACGTGAATGTTTTTCGGCCCTGAACAATCCTTCCCTTTTATCATTTTTCTTTTTATCACAATCCCGCTGACAAAAGGAGAGTATTGTCAAAGCTCTGCTAACGTGTCACGACCCGACTAGGGGCCGTGACGGGTACCCTGGGCTAACCACCGAGCACCACTCATTCCCTTACTTATCATAATCATATCTTAAGAAAATCATTTCTCATTTGGAAACATAATTACTTTTCATATATATATATATATATATACATATATATTAGATAAGCCCTTCGGCTATCCACATAATACATATATACACGTGGAAAATCGTGAGACCATACTACCCACACATACGTATCTACGAGCCTCTAATAGAGTACTAGACATATGGACGGGACAGGACTCCGTCGTGCCCAAAACATATTTGTACATAAAATAGTAAATCAATGGCACATCCGGAATAATGGAATGCCATCAAAACTCTGCTTATCGGCTTCTATAAATCTGGGTCGCCTCCCTGTCTACCTATGGGCATGAACACAACGTCCAAAGAAAACGGACGTCAGTACGAATAATGTACTGAGTATGTAAGGCATGAATGAAATGAACATATTAGAGAAATCATAGGACATAAGATGTAGACATAACCTGCGAACTTTTAAGGGTGGATACCTTTCATGCCTATATCATATATAATCACAGTACATGTATCATCATAACGCATACATCATCGTATCATACATGTACCATAATACCGTATCTGCGCATACACATTAATTGTTATCCGCATTCGGCCACGTGGTGGCTTGACAATATCACATACATATTTTTCCGGGCTTGTCCTACATATATCATATACATATCCATACCACATACATATTCATATCATATACAAATTTATATTATATACATACCTGGCCCTACCAAGGCTTCAGGGTTATATCTACCTGGCCCTACCAAGGCTTCAGCGTTATATCTACCTGGCCCTACCAAGGCTTCAGGGTTGTATCTACCTGGCCCTACCAAGGCTTTAGGGTTTTATCTACCTGGCCCTACCAAGGCTTCAGGGTTATATCTACCTGGCCCTACCAAGGCTTCAGGGTTATCCGTACCCAACTGCAAAGTTGTGCGCGCGTTACATAAATATATATAAATACATATATATTCTACCCGGCCATATAAGCTCGAGGTTTCCTAATAGCCATACATAGGCACATATATACATAAAAGCCTGTAAATATCTTTAGCGTCATCACTATTATCATCATCACTATCACATCGTCATTATTATCATCACATATATCTCATAACTTATCATAGAGCATACATTTGAATTTACAGACAATCTATGAAAACCATATCATATTCATAGAATGAACTTCGTATAAATATCGTATGATAGACTTTATAATCTCTAACTTAGGCTCATCATTACCATCATAGTATCTATGGCATATCTCTTACCTTTATCTTATATGGAACCCCCTATGAACATAGACTCGTAACTTTTCGGAACATTGGTCATAGGACATGCATTAGAGCTTATAGATATTCTATAACAATGTTGGGGTGACATAAGGTCGAGAACCCCCGATTCCATTATGGAGCATTCATAAGCATTCTGCCTCACCTTGAAGGAATTAGCATATAAGGTGAGTGTATTCAATGAACAACATCAATGGATCGTGATATGGATCATTAGCCGTGTAGAACCATAATATTATAGGCCTTAGAATCTTTAGATTTAGACTCATCATCATCATTATCGAATTCGTAACATACCTCTTATCTTATCCTATATGGCTATTCATGAACATAGGCTCTTAGTTTTCCGGAAGGTAAGAAAGTCATGGAGAGGTAAGGAAATAATATCGTAGGAATCATATAGGGATCATTAGCTTCGTAGGAATATCATATCATGAACTTTATGACTTCTAGACTTAGATTCATCATCGGTATTGTCATGTTCGTAACGTATCTCTTTTCTTTATCTCATATGAGGCTCTTTATACTCGTAGTCTCGTCATTCCCGTTATGTAGGAAAATCATGGAAAGATAGGAGGATTCATGTCATATGAGTCATGCCGTAGAAAGAAAGGACTAGCCTTACATACCTCTTTCGTTTAACAATTTCCATCGTTTGATTGTTCTCCTTCAATGTTCACGTTTCTACCTTCAAGAGAATTCGCATTCACATTAGCCAATCGATTATATGAACGTTCTTACTAAAGATAGAGAAAATTGGTCAGAATTTCCTTTGTTTATACAACCTTCCCCATATTGTATATCAACTCCTAAATATTTATAATAGCGTTCACAATATCATAACCAACAATCTTCGTTCATCTACATTACCCTCATTTCATAGTTGCACTTCAATTCATCCATAATCATGGTCATAGTATACTAGTACGTTTTCTTGCATATAACGCTTATCCCATGTCCTTAATATCATTTATAACATAACCATAATCACAATATATCAAGAATCATGACTCATCCTAAGCTGCTACTCAAAATCTCATTATTCTCATCTTTATAACCCATGTTCTATCTCCTTTCATAGTCTAAGTCTTTCAACCTCTCAATATCTTAAACAACATGGAATGACCATAAAACTAAAATTTGATAGTGTGAGAATGAGCTTTTGGTGGAAACACTTCACTTGGGCAAAACCCTAGTTCCACTTCCAAAGAGATTTCTTGTCATGGATGAACCCTAGTAAGTTTCTTGCACTTGATTCTCTTGGATTTATGATATGAACCTTTGATTTATCTTGAATTTGTGTTGATGACATTTTTAGAACCATCTAGAACTCTTGAGAGAGATGAAGAAGTGGAAAGAATGAGAAAATAAAAGTGGGAACATATATTTATACTTGCAACTAAATCAGTCCGTCGGTCATTATACGGACCACTTATACGTCCGTATAAAATTGTACGGTCCGTATAAGTGTCCGTGGTTCACCACCTCGGAAAAAATTGTTGTTGTTGGGTTATACGGACCCTTATACGGTCCGTATAACATTCCACGGTCCGTGTAAGTGGTTGTGTAATTCACAGCTTTTCTGAAGTTGTCCTCGTCGCTTCGTTTGATATCCAATCCTTATGGAACCTTCTTGGCACTTGTCTAGCACTTCAATACCAATCTAAGGGTCATTATAACTCTTCTTCAAAGCATCATTAAATCATCATTAACTCGTTACTCGTAAATCCTTTCCGATACACCTCGTATGTCTTGCCTCCTCTTGGAAAACTTTCTTCTCTTACTTCAAATGTCTTTGAAATCTCATTTAGAATCATCAAATGTTATTTCTAACTTATCAAAACATCTCATACGTCGCGCCCTTCGTCAGTCTATTCACTGTGCATGAACGAAAAAAATTTCGAGGTGTAACATTCTTCCCCCCTTGGGAACATTCATCCTCGAATGTTAAACTATCCGGGATTCCACTAAAATTTCGCCATATATTTTCCTTCAACTGACCTGGAGTATCATGATCACACTATTCTTACTTACCTCTTAATTCTCTCTTTAAGTATCCACTTGGTTTCATTGGCAACGCATAAATACTTGCGAGTTACATAATCGTTCTTGCGTGATTCGTGTACATGCATATCTATACATATACATGTATCCACATCCGTATCCGTATTCATAATCGCACTCATTTACATATCGTATCCATAGTCATATTCATATACATATCATTTACATAGCATGCCCGACCACGAAGGTTCGGTGTTTCGCGTGTCGGACCATGGCTAGGCTCGGTGATTACATATACTAAAACTCTTTTGTCTATCTGTAGTAACTTATCTCGTCATGCTCTTTTCCTTCCTTTATTTTTCCCCTTGATTGTCGTATCTTATGTTCTACTATAGAAAACTTTAGGTCCCTTTCTTAATTGTCGCTTATAAATCGCAATATCATTAACTACGACTTTACCGTTAGTGCCTTTGCCTCTGTTCTATTATAACATCGCCATCCTTTACAATACCCCTTGAGTTATTTGCTCTCTATGTCACGTGGTTCAAGTTCTTCATGAATGATTTCCCGTACAGTCTCAGATGCCTGCTCACTTCGTGTTCGTTTATTTACTAGTTATTAAACTCATTTCTGCATAACTCTCACTCTTTGTTTTAGAGTCTATATCTGTCATATCTTAGGGTCCATCATTTCAATTCTTACACTTGTATTCTCTTTACTCGCTTCCCCCCTTTACTTGTACCATTCTCAAATCTGTTGCCTCTCCTTCAAATCTTGAATTCATATATCCCTTACTATACTACATCTCATTTATGATGTTTCCCATAATTTATAACTACGATAATTCATGTGGGAGGTCTTAACATACTCATCTTGCAATTTTGTAATCAAGTAATACAACCGGCATAGCAATCCGAACAAGAATGCATTTTACTTAGCTCATTTGGTAGTTATAAGTCAAAGTGTAAATCCGCTCCAATTAACAACGTTTTTCCCCATAGGGATGCTCACAATAGTAGTGGTTCTAGTTATCCACACCATCCATATAATGTCACTTGCTCTCTTCTTCGGTGCTCAAGGTTCACTTGTAACGTCATCTTTGTTCTCCAGGACCTAAGTCTCATGCGCAACTAATACCCCTTATGCCTCATACTCTTTTACTCTTGTGTTGCACTCAACATTGACTTCATAACCAATCATAATCATATTGCGTTTGTCATTGGTGATAGCTTTACTCTATTGTTTTATCATCGTACGGTAAACTCACAACTCATGGTCATCTTTTCTTTTCAACTTATTACTTTATATACTCTACTCGTTCTAACTTGGTATGGGATATTCGTAGGAGATGCATCTTCCTTTAATCATAACACGACTACTTCTTAAGCGCGCGTACTTTGCGGCGCATTTTCCTTCTCTTTCTAATCCCATTCTTGTTCTTTTACATTCCTTCCTTCTCAATTTATCTTATTTCCTCCCGTTTTATAATCAATCCTTTATTCTTCGCACGTGGAACCCTATTCTTAACTTAGTACGGCTTGTCCTTTAGAATATACTACCTTTGCACAATCCATTCTTTGCTTAAAAACTTATTATGTTCGTTCTAATCATCCCCTCTCATCTTTATTGTGTTGATCCTTTTCCTAACAATCATGCTATTTCGTTATTCATCTTTCTGTAGTCTTGGCCTTTTACATCTAGCTAAAGATATCAGTCATGCTCTCAATTGTACAAATCAAAAACTACTACTACTCTTCCATATCACATTTCTCTGATTCCTTTTTCAAGCTTACTTGCTATCATTCCCGTCATTGCGAAACCTCTATGCTAGATTTTTCTAACAAGATCTTATAAGCTTTCTCATCGACTGCCCCATGGCTCGCTTGCTGGTCTCACACTTGCATTCACTCTTTATTCATATAGAATATGTCACATCCTTAGTCGTTTCCTCGCTATACTTTGTATTACAGTTCTTGTTACGCTCTCATTATCTCTTGATCATAATCAACGCTATAAAGTGATACTTCTTTACCTCGTTTGCAAGCTTGCTCATAAAATAAAATAAAATAAACCTTACAAAGTAAGCATACTAAACCCGTTACCCTTTCTAATCAGCCCTCTTACACTCTACCATATAAGTTGTTTTACCAATGGATTCACATTCATCGTACCCCTTCCTCAGTCAAGTTGTTACTTTATTTTTCTAATAGACTTGCCGTATCTTACTTGTACTTATCCGTCCAATCAATACTTCAGTATCACACTCTAATGGAGTTACACTTTCTCTTCCATGTCATGTTTTAGTGCTACCAATCTCCTCAATTTACTCTAGCATTTCTCTTTACCGTATCAATGTCGATCTTATAACTATTGTTACTATCAATTCAATAGTATTTAACTTACCTCGTGTAGTTATTAACGATACTCCTAATTAAATCTCATCCTACCATTACTTTTTGTACATCATCTTTTCTCGTTAGGACATATCACAAGCTTATATCCTATCTCTTTTAGATTCTAGGAAAATTCCGGCAGAGTTTCCTCTATATTTCTTACTATCTCAAAACCTGCACGCAGCAAATACCAACAATGCCTCACAGGGCCAATGTATATATATATATATATATATATATATATATATATATATATATATATATATATATATATATATATATATATATGTATACGACATATCTCAGCCACACAGGGCTCCCACTTTCAAATAAAAGCACAAAGATGTCGAAACTTACCTCATATATCACGCTTCGAGATGTACCTGATCCTCTAGCGATCTGCCCTGTTATCCCTTCCTATTTACTTTCTCTTTCATCCTTCAGCTTTACATTTCAATCATATCTCAACATTGTTACTTTATTCAACGCATATCTTTCGTACCGTCGCTTACCTTTGCTCTGATTCGTTCAATTTGCTGAGTTCTCAACTTATAGCTGAACTTATCATCAAGAGACACATTTAATCAATTCCTCTGTCATATGAACACTGACTTACCTCCACGACAATCAATTCATCATCATATAATTACATATTTCGATAACGTAGCCTCAACGAAGGGGCTTACCTCCGTAACTTTCAATGTCATCAATCACTTTCTTCGGTCAATACCATTCTTCTGTTGCAATCAGGGGTTAGTATAAGGAATCTCATTTCCTATGGCTTAGCTCTATCGAACGATCTTAGGGATGAAAGAAGAGTAACCACCCTAAATGCCCTGTAGCCTCCTGTTTATAGATGTGGCGCACAACACACCATAAACAAGACTTTACTAGACACGGCTCGTAGACACTTCTTAGAACTGAACTGCTCTGAGACCACTTTTGTCACGACCCGACTAGGGGCCGTGACGGGTACCCGGAGCTAACCACCGAGCACCACTCATTCCCTTAGTTATCATACACATATCATAAGAAAATCATTTCTCATTTGGAAACATAATTACTTTTCACATATATATATACACATATATATTAGATAAGCCCTTCGGCTATCCACATAATACATATATACACGTGGAAAATCGTGAGACCATACTACCCACACATACGTATCTACAAGCCTCTAATAGAGTACTAGACATATGGACGGGACAGGACCCCGTCGTGCCCAAATCATATATGTACATAAAATAGTAAATCAATGGCACCTCCAGAATAATGGAGTACTTTCAAAACTCTGCTTATCGGCTTCTATAAATCTGGGTCGCCTCCATGTCTACCTGTGGGCATGAACACAACGTCCAAAGAAAACGGACGTCAGTACGAATATTGTACTGAGTATGTAAGGCATGAATGAAATGAACATATTAGAGAAATCATAGGACATAAGATGTAGACATAACCTGCGAACTTTTAAGGGTGGATACCTTTCATGCCTATATCATATATAATCACAGTACAAGTATCATCATAACGCATACATCATCGTATCATACATGTATCATAATACCGTATCTGCTCATACACATTAATTGTTATCCGCATTCGGCCACGTGGTGGCTCGACAATATCACATACATATTTTTCCGGGCTTGTCCCACATATATCATATACATATCCATACCACATACATATTCATATCATATACAAATTTATATTATATACATACCTGGCCTTACCAAGGCTTCAGGGTTATATCTACCTGGCCCTACCAAGGCTTCAGGGTTGTATCTACCTGGCCCTACCAAGGCTTCAGGGTTATCCGTACCCAACTGCAGAGCTGTGCGCGTAACATAAATATATATACATTCTACCCGGCCATATAAGCTCGAGGTTTCATAATAGCCATACATAGGCACATATATACATAAAAGCCCATAAATATCTCTAGCGTCATCACTATTATCATCGTCATCATTATCATCATCACTATCAAATTGTCATTATTATCATCACATATATCTCATGACTTATCATAGAGCATACATTTGAATTTACAGACCATCTATGAAAACCATATCATATTTGTAGCATGGACTTCGTATAAATATCGTATAATATGCTTTATAATCTCTAACTTAGGCTCATCATTACCATCATAGTATCTATGGCATATCTCTTACCTTTATCTTATATGGCACCCCCTATGAACATAGACTCGTAACTTTTCGGAACATTGGTCATAAGACATGCATTAAAGCTTATTGACACTCTATAACAATGTTGGGGTGACATAAGGTCGAGAACCCCCGATTCCATTATGGAGCATTCATAAGCATTCTGCCTCACCTTGAAGGAATTAGCATATAAGGTGAGTGTTTTCAATGAACAACATCAATGGATCATTAGCCTTGTAGAACCATAATATTATAGGCCTTAGAATCTTTAGACTTAGACTCATCATCATCATTATGGCATTCGTAACATACCTCTTATCTTATCCCATATGACTATTCACGAACATAGGCTCTTAGTTTTCCGGAAGGTAAGAAAGTCATGGAGAGGTAAGGAAATAATATCATAGGAATCATATAGGGATCATTAGCTTCGTAGGAATATCATATCATGAACTTTATGACTTCTAGACTTAGATTCATCATCGGTATTTTCATGTTCGTAACGTATCTCTTTTTTCTTTATCTCATATGAGGCTCTTTATACTCGTAGACTCGTCATTCCCGTTATGTAGGAAAATCATGGAAAGATAGGAGGATTCATGTCATATGAGTCATGCCTTAGAAAGAAAGGACTAGCCTTACATACCTCTTTCGTTTAACACTTTCCATCGCTTGATTGTTCTCCTTCAATGCTCACGTTTCTACCTTCAAGAGAATTCGCATTCACATTAGCTAATCGATTATATGAACGTGCTTACTGAAGCTAGAGAAAATTGGGCAGCATTTCCTTTGTTTATACAACCTTCCCCATATTGTATATCAACTCCCAAACATTTATAATAGTGTTCACAATTTCGTAACCAAAAATCTTCGTTCATCTACATTACCCACATTTCATAATTCCACTTCAATTCATCCATAATCATGGTCATAGTATACTAGTACGTTTCTTGCATATAACGCTTATCCCATGTCCTTAATATCATTTATAACATAACCATAATCACAATATATCAAGAATCATGACTCATCCTAAGCTGCTACTCAAAATCTCATTATTCTCATCTTTATAACCCATGTTCTATCTCCTTTCATAGTCTAAGTCTTTCAACCTCTCAATATCTTAAACAACATGGAATGACCATAAAACTAAAATTGGATAGTTTGAGAATGAGCTTTTGGTGGAAACACTTCACTTGGGCAAAACCCTAGTTCCACTTCCAAAGAGATTTCTTGTCTTGGATGAACCCTAGTGAGTTTCTTGCACTTGATTCTCTTGGATTTATGATATGAACCTTTGATTTGTCTTGAATTTGTGTTGATGACATTTTGAGAACCCTCTAAAACTCTTGAGAGAGATGAAGAAGTGGAAAGAATGAGAAAATAAAAGTGGGAACATGTATTTATACTTACAACTAAATCAGTCTGTCGGGCATTATACGGTTCATATAAAATTGTACGGTCCGTATAAGTGTACGTGGTTCACCATCCTGGAAAACATTGCTGCTGTTGGGTTATACGGACCCTTATACGGTCCGTATAACATTCCACAGTCCGTGTAAGTGGTCGTGTAATTCACAGCTTTTCCGAAGTTGTCCTCGTCGCTTCGTTTGATCTCCAATCCTTATGGAACCTTCTTGGCACTTGTCTAACACTTCAATACCAATATAAGGGTCATTATAACTCTTCTTCAAAGCATCATTAAATCATCATTAACTCGTTACTCGTAAATCCTTTCCGATACACCTCGTATGTCTTGCCTCCTCTTGGCAAACTTTCTTCTCTTACTTCGAATGTCTTTCAAATCTCATTTAGAATCATCAAATGTTATTTCTAACTTATCAAAACATTGCATACGTCGCGCCCTTCGTCAGTCTATTCACTATGCATGAACGAAAAATTTTCCGAGGTGTAACATAACGTCTGCTACTTTCTTTGTACATATCATTTTAACAATCCCTTGCCGAGCCAAAATTGGCTACACGTCAACGTCTTCGTCCGAAAACTATTTCATCATCTCTGGCTGAAGAGGTACAAGCTGTTGACACCCAATTTATACCCTCTGTATTTAAAAATTAACTTCTTTAGGCTTCGTAGTCATTAAATAGCACAATATACTGTTTTTATACATTTTTTAACTTTAATATAATTTATTGATGATTGTCCTTATTTTTAAATAATAGGAATTTTTATTAATTTATTTTCATTTTAAATAATTATTTTGTTGCAGTCGTTTGTATATAAACAACATGCTAATACAGTTTTACTTCAATTAATTAGCAAGTCTCCTTAATTCAAATCACATTTTTTACTTTATTCACGAAATTACCTTAAAGATATTTTTATACTTTATTATTTTTAGTTACAGCCTATGATTACATGGAAGTCGGAGGAACTAATTTTAAACAGAGATAAGATTTAGCACATGGTTTTGAGAAGCCATGGTTTTGTGAAGCCCATGGTTTTGGCATATGGGTTTGGATAAAAAGTGGTTTACCTTTGCCTATATAAAGGAGGACTTCCCCTCTCATTTTTCTCATCACTTGCACACTACCTCACACACATTTTTCTTCTCTATACACTCTCTAGATTTTCTTTCAATAGGAAGACTAGTAAGGCTAGCACTTTCTTCCTCTTTTTATATTTTTATTAAATTGTCTTTATATTTCATTCATACATTGCTTCTTTATTTATTCATATATATTGTCTTTACATTTATTTACTTGGGTTGTCTTTATATTTTTTTTTTATATACATTACCTTTATATTTATTTATCTATATTATTTTTACATTTATTTATATACATTGTGTCTTTAAATTTCTTCATATATTGTTTCTATATTTTTGTATTCTCTATACATTTTTCTTTACATTTTACAAACATTTTCCTTACACTCTCCACACTTTTCCTTTATATTATCTTACATCTATCTATTCTTTTATATATTTTTTATACAAATACGTTATATACATATACATGTACATATTTACATTACTTAACTACTAAGAAAAGAAGAGAGAAACTTTTCATTAAAAGGAATGCACTTATTGTCTCTACATTTTTTATGCATTATCTTTATATTTTTCTATATTGTCTCTACAACTTTATTTATTTTCAATACATGTATACATTGTCAAGTATTTTCTTTATACTTTTGTCAATACCGTCACACTACATGCCTATTTGTTTTCTATATATTTTGCTATTTACATTTACTCTACATTGGCTATACATCATATTTATATTTACCTATATTCTCATTTGTATTCTTATGTTCTTTTGACATACATCATTCACCTATACATTTGTTACATTACATACACTACACTAATCCTAGGGGCAAATCAAGTTTCATCATTCTTTTGTCAAATCACTTTTTCAAAAACTTTATGTCAAATTATCTTTTCAATAACGTTTTGTCAAACTACTTTTTCAAGGACTTTGGTCACATTACTTTTTTAAAGAATCTTTATCAAATCACTTTTTAAAGACTTTATGTCACATACCTTACTTTTTGACTTTTTCAAATTATTTTAACTAATACTTTTTCTTTCATCTCGCAATTTATTACAAATACTACACTTTTGGCCAATGAACAAATTTTCGTCGATTTCCAAGGCCTCCCCTGTACAAAAGACGGGTTTTTATGTTAAGTTTATTCATTATTTCTTTAATTCATTCGACAGTTATTTATTCTCTTACTAACACTTTTACTAAGTGTTTATACTGGTACCCGGAGACACATCCCGAAGATGACACTCGGAAGGAACTCGAAGACTTCATCGAATCTTTATACACTTTTATACTTACGAGGTACATTCTCTTTTGTATATTCTTTTTTAATATTCATACTTTATAAACACTTGATACTTGATATAAATACATTTTTATACACTGTATATACTTAGTATATTATCACCTAGTGTAGCTTTTCATGAAGTCATAACATTTTGAAAACATGTAATAATAATGATAAACGGATAGATAACCCCCCTCTAGTGTTCAGTTAAACTAAGTTTAAGGACTGTCTTCGGACAGGCTCTGAGGGATGCTTGATACCTTCCCCTCAGGGTAAATAAAACCCTTATCTAGAATCTCATAGGTTTTGTGGACTAAAAATGGAGTAGACATACAGATACATACAGGTTTCCTATTTTTCCTTAAAAATAAGGTGGCGACTCTAACCCTTTTTAAACCAGTTAGAAGAACCGTGCAGTTGCAAACTATCTTGGACCAGTTCAAAATAGGGCGTAACACCACCGGGCTACGGTCGGTTGGGAAGATATGTATTACCACCATGCTACAGCTAGTTGGTCAGTTATGACCACCGAGCTACAGTCGGTTGGGTTGTTACCACTGATCAGTCGGGCAGATGCGCTCTACCATCGGGCGATAATCGAATGGGCAATTACCACCGTGCTACGGCCGGTCGGGCAGTTACCACCGATCAGTTGGGCAGATAGCACCAGGATGATAAGTAAGTCAGAGACACAGTATTGTACATAAATGTAATTAAGCACAGGAGAGTATAGAGAGACCACATGCTAGATTCTCATTGGTAATTCAGAAGTGCTAGGTTGGTTCTTATCCTTCTTCTTTATAGTATATGTTTATTATGTGATATTTTCGCCTTACATACTCAGTACAATATTCGTACTGACGTCCTTTTGTTTGTGGACGCTGCGTTCATGCCCGCTGGTATAGACGGACAAGACGAGGACCCTCCACAGTAGGCTGCCTCCAAGTACCAGTTTTGATTGGTGAGCTCCACTTCTTCCTAGAGCATTGCCGAGTCAGGGACTGTATATGTATTTTTGTGTTATGTGTACGTTGGGGGGGCCGTCCCGACTTATATACTTTGGTTATGTTCTTATAGGCTTTGCAGATAGTTTCCTGTATTCAGTTTAGTTATGTCTTGTCAGTTGATATGTTGGCCTCATGGGCCCATTGTATACATATATTGGGTTGCTGGTTACTGAGATCTATGTTGGCTAGATGCTCAGGTGTTTACTTATATGTGATAATATGTTCATAGTTTGGCCTCCTTGGCCTTACTTTGTCTTTCGAGACATAGAGGGTGCAAGACATAGTTTGGTTCGCTCAGCCCTAGTAAGGTGTTGGGTGCCAATCACACCTCACCTAGGTTGGGGCGTGACAATTTGAGCATTACACTTCATATTTATATTTCTCCATTATATTCTCTGTGAGATTCCACCCTAACCTCATTGGGTTCTATATTTGACGTACAATCATTTTATATCTATTTAAAAGGTATAATTTGGGCATATCAAATTTTGGCGCCGTTGCTGGGGAATACGGTCTAGAAATTTACCAATTAGTGTAAAACTCTACTTTTAATATTTATCTCATCTTACTTTTATTGTTGTTTGTGTTGACTGAAAGGTTTGACTCCAAATTAGATGATGGAACTATGGGAGAGACTAGATATGCAAACGCTATTCAACCACCCCCGATTCAAGAAAACGCGAGTTTTCATCATAACACCACCATGTTGCACCTGCTCAGCACCAAAGGCCTATTTGGAGGTCTACCCACTGATGACCCGAATAGGCACCTTAAGAACTTTCTTGGAGTATGTTTCACCAATGTACAACATAACGTCTCAAGCGATTCCGTCAAGTTGAGGCTTTTCCTATTCTCTCATACGAGGGAAGCTACCACATGGTTAGATGATCTTCCGTCCGGGTCCATCACTACATGGGCGGAATTGACCGAAGCATTCCTTAAGAAGTTTTTCCCTCCATGCCGGATGTTACAACTCCATGACGAAATCAACAACTTTCGTCAACTTCCAAATGAGGCTCTACATGAAGCTTGGATTATGTTCAAGAAGAAGATCAAGAATTGTCCAAAGGATGGGTTGCCCGATAATGTTCTCCTTCAAACTTTTTATAGGTCACTTGACTCTATCAACAAGTCAGTGGCTAACAATATTGCAGAGGAGTACGTTATGGAAAACTCATTTGATGTGGTGAGTTTTCTACTCGCCAAGTTGACCGAGACTAATGAGGCTTGGCATACTAGAGAGACAGAGGTCTTTGGAGGAGGTCCTTCTAAAATATTATCACGGGAGGAAATTAAGAAGAAAGAAGAGAGAGATGAAAACGTGACTCAATTGATGACACAAATGGTGGCGCTCATAGAGCATGTGTTGGGGGCAGGTTCTAAAAAGGTGAATGTGGTAGGGTCTTTTGAAGGAGGCTCTTAAGATGAACAATGCTTCCAAATGTATGATGAAGAGGCCCATGTCACGACCTATTTTGCCTAAGCCATGCGGGCGCTTACCTTCCCATCTCGGTAAGCGAACCCTCAATCCAACAATAAATAAAGTCAATAATGCATAACAATAATACATAAGTATATATATATATATATATATATATATATATATAGATGTGTAGTAGAATAGTGCGGAATAATAATAATACCCCCAGGGTCTAATCTGAGTAATACAAGAGCATTTAAAAGAGGAATAATACAAGTTCTGGAATAATAATACATAAAGTGTCTCTGTCTTTGAATAGAATAGGACATAAAGATAGAGAAGTCTTCAAGGCAGCGAACACCCATGCTCACCCTGGAAACTCGAAGATAATGCTGAAGCGACTATCAGCCACGCGTCACGAAAGTGGATCCAACCTGATACTCTGCATTCATAAAGGAATGCAACAAGTGCATATCACTACAAACAACAATACTGGTAGGCATCATCGGCCGACTAAGCATAGCTAACACAATTCAGATAATAAAGCAGATAAGTAGACAAACCAACAAGTATAAGTCAATTGTAACCGAATCCAGGTACACGTCATCGCCTAAGTAAAACATCTAATCCAAAATGTGCCAAGTCTGAGTATATCAAGTCTGAAACCAACATCATAAGTACAACACCAAAACATCTCAGAATCAAGCCATATTGCAATGCAATGCAATAGTGTATGAATGCAAATGTTGTGTACACATGTACTCCGGACGAAAATATCGACATCTCGGTAGCACAACCTAGTGTGACTCGCGAATTCTAAGTGCCACCCGTCCCGGATCTTTGCCCAACAGACAGACGGGACCCTGGATCTTTGCCCACGGGGGGGGGGGGGGGGGGGGGTTCTCACCGGCACCACTCTAGGGGGACATGCAGAGTCAATGCACTCACTCAATCAACGATTCCGGAACTAACATCGGATATCGGCTACTCAATCAATGATTCCTAGACTAACATTGGATATCGGCCATCTCACGTCACTCAAGTAAAACCGAGCCCAGCTCATCAAGATGTTTCATCAAATATCATCAGTATCTCAATAGTGTATCATGAAATGAGAGTGCGTGCAATGCATGTACCAACATCAATAATCATGCTCAATATCACAAGTACCAATAATAGGTATGCCAATAATATATCCGAATCACAAATACCAACAGTGGGTATGCCAACAATATAACCGAATCACAAATACCAACACTGGGTATGCCAACAATATAACCGAATCACAAATACCAACAGTGGGTACGCCAATAATATTGTAATCAAGATGATAAAACAGAATCCAACTCATGGCATCAAGCCAACACAATAGAACAATCAAATCACAACATAACAGGGTGGCTAGCCCCAAACATACAACAGGGCCCACCCTAAGGCAATATCCAACTCAACTTCATACCCGAAGGTTCACATGCTGTCTCCGACAATATAATCTAAATATGTGTTTCGCTATACGAAGTCTCACCAAGGTAAGCCATAACCTACCTGGATGGCCGAACCGTAACACCAACAACTCACTCGTTTGCCTTGCCTTTCCGTTGAACCTCAGAACCAAAGTAGTCTAAGAATAATCGACTAGATTATAAATCAAGAAGAATGATACTAATATTACTACCATTCAATTTAGGTCAATTCTAACCCTAGAATTTGGGAAAACGGGCCCAAAAGGGCAAAACGGGAAATTCAAAAGCAAAATATCAAATTAAGCACTAGGTGATCATAACCCAATCACTATTTACTAAATTAACTCATAGATTTACTCAATTTCTTATTTGAAGCAAAACCCCAAATTTGAGTATAAACCCTAACTCTTTAATTCTGAAATTCAACACTAGAAATGAAAGATATATGATTAACAAGCTTAGATTCATCAAAATCTAACATAAACCCCATCAATTTTGTCATTAATAAGACTAGAGAAAATGTTCATCAAAACCCTCTTCCATCTTCAATTACTAAGAGATTATTAAAGGAAAAGGGGAATCTATGATGATTAGGACCAATGGAATAGTAAAGGGATTATCAAGGTTTACCTCCAAGAATATTCTCCAAATATATCCAAGAACAGTCCCTAAAGCTCTAATTTCGAACTGGAAATAAATGAGAGCCTAAAGGCTTATTTAAATCACACTTAATAAAATAATAGGTCTGCTACCGTCACGGCGGTAACGGGGCCGCAAAGGCGGCGCCGCTACATTGCCCATCAGGCCGCCATGGCGGTCTGGCAAAGATACACATGGCTGTCCCAGCGGCCAACACACCGCAACAACGGTACCGCTAGGACGGTACTGGTGCCACCATATCGAGCACCAGGTACCAGAACTCCTCCAATTTTCTAAGTCTCAATCGAAATTTTGAGCCATTCCTGAGGCCATCCGCTCACAAACCCATACAAAAATACGCTACGAAAGCGCTCATGGCCTCTGAATTTCCAACGGAAGTCTCGTTGACCGAGTCAACCCCTGATACCTCATTTTCATTTCCCAACCCAAGTCCCAAAATGCATACGAGTGCATAGGGAACCGAACTAGATATACACATAAGTCATAAATTTCCATCCGGACTTCTCGAAATCGACGGATTTCTAAAAAAGGTTCGTTTACCCAAAAATCAACTTCGGGTCAACTATTTTTCACTTTAAGCCTGTATTTCACAAAAGTTGTCCGAATTCGATCTAGACACCTCGGGAAGCACGTCAACGGTCCCCTCGGGTCAAAAGTGAGCTAAATAATGCTCGAAAAGGGCAAAAATGCCGAAAAGACTATAACGACCAAACGGGTCGTTACGGCCCATTTTGTCAACAATCAAGCAGGGGGTTCCTTGACTAATTACTAAGGTTCTAATCAAGGAACTTGGCGGCAAGGTCAATGAAATCAAGGTTGGAACAAGGATCAATGAAACTCACATTGAAGGGATAACAACTAAAGGGGTAATAACAATTACAACAATCACCGAAATTCTAGTCCCTATGTCCCACCAAAAGGGAGCCATCAACTTTTGAACCAATCGTTCACTAGTGATACCGCTAGTTTGAAGATGGAAGAAATGCTATCAAGGGTGTTGAAGAAGGTTGAGTCAACCGACACCTTCGTAAAAGAGGTGAAAGATGACATGAAGAGTATGAGAGATGGCATGAGTAGCATGGGGAAACTTGTGAGTTCTCATTAAACTTCCATCAAGCAATTGGAATCACAACTTAGCTAAATCTCGGCTACCCTAATTCAAAGGAAAAAATGCACACTTCATAGTGATACAGTTACGAACCCAAAGAATGACAGTGATCATAAATGTAATGTAATTACTACTAGGAGTGGAAAGGTACTTGGGGAAGATAAATTGGTGAAAGATGATGTGGTTATTGAGGATGAGGCATTTTTTGATGAACCCATGGTTATTGAAGAATAGACCATTCCGAAGAAGAAGCGGGCTAGTATTGAAAAGCCCATGTTATTGAAGAAGTACCTGAAAATAATGAAGCTTCACAAGGCAAGAAAGTGGTCGAGGAGGTACTAAAGGCTCTAACACTCATCCTAAAACCTCCTCCTCCATTCCCTTAAAGCCTAGCAAAGAAGGCGAAAGATGGGAAATCTTGTAAGTTCATCCAAATGTTGAAGCAGCTCTCGATCAACATACCATTAGTAAAGGCCCTTGAACAAATGTTGGGATATTCTACATTTATGAAAGATCTCATCACCAAAAAGAGGTGAGTTAGTTTCGAGACGGTGGATGTTACTCACCATTGTAGCTCCATTGTTTCGAAGGCATTGGTTCAAAAGAAGGAAGACCCCGGAGCTTTTACTATTCCTTGTACCATTGGGGTTTACAAATTTGCTAAGGATTTGTGTGACCATGGTGCAAGCATCAACTTGATGCCTCTCGCTATTGTCACGGTTCACCTTTACGCGGGTGCATAAAAGCTACAAAGAGGTTGTTGGTGGTCTAAATGGATTTTAGTATTTTTAGAGTTGCCACCTAATTTATTAAGGGAAATTAGCAAAACTGGGTTAAAAGGATTTATCAAGCAATAGAAAAATCCTTTCAGAACTAGAGTTCGAGGTAAGGGTTCTGGTGATCCCTTAGGGAAGGTTTTAAGCAACCTAGTATTAAGGATCCGTAGAATACGGTTGACCTACGAGCTTCAATGTGTGATTATGGTAAATATTTGCTTTAAAATGTTTACTTTATTGCAAATGTGTCATGCTTATCATAAATTCCAAATTTCGGCAAAAATGTCCTCTTTATAAAAGAGGTTTTTGGTTTCCAAAAATCTATATAAGTTTTCAACTCACTTTATTTCCGGACCAAGACACACTCGGGATTTCTCCCGAGTAGAGTCGCTACTATTTTGTTCCTAATGATATGAGTTTAGTTCTTATAGGTTTTAGTACTTATAGAAGAAAAATAACAAAGTATATCTCCTTTTATAGTATAAATATATATATATATATATATATATATATATATATATATATATAAGAGTTATTAAGTCCATTTTTAACGCTCATATATAAAAGGTATTCTAACACCAAAGCCATCTTATTCTCAAATTGGTCCAAGTATATTTCTCCTTGTTTTTTAGCCTTTAGTTTGGGCTTTTTGCCCCAAAAGTCTTATTTCTTTTCTAAAAATTCATCAAGTTCAAACAAGTTATGAAGAAGAATCCTCTCCTTACTTTATGAATTAACTTTCAATTCATCTCAAAATTAATCCCAGTTCCGAAAATGCTCTTTTTATCAAAGTAGTCTTGTAGCCCAAACAGTCCTTAAGTCTATTTGTTTTAGTCTGATTTTAATATTAAAGGCCAAAAGGCAAACAAGACAGTTATATCAATTTGATTTAAGGCCCAAAAGTTATATGTGCATTAGTCCGTTTTATTTCAAGATTTCACAAAGGGCAAAAGTCCCAAGATTATGACTTAGTTTTATCCCCAAAATCCATTTATCTTGACCATATTTATCAAACCAGTTTTATAGTTGAAAAAAGATTTGTAACAAAATCACTTTTACCAATTTCATGCTTATATTAAGAATTAACCAGGATTGAAAATCAATTGAGGCGACTTCCTAGCAACTATGCGTATCTCGAAAGTTCTAATCATGCAAGGGTTTC
Source organism: Lycium barbarum (assembly GCF_019175385.1). Taxonomy (NCBI): domain Eukaryota; kingdom Viridiplantae; phylum Streptophyta; class Magnoliopsida; order Solanales; family Solanaceae; genus Lycium; species Lycium barbarum. Next base: position 44,587,858 of record NC_083346.1, on the reverse strand, counting down.
AATATTTACAAGTGTATCTTTTACAAATGCATACAAGTACACAGATATGCATAAGTATAAGAAAATAGAGAAGAGTTAGGCTGGTGGCCCTACCTAAGCCCACCAATTGCCATTTTCACCCATGTATGGGCCTTCAATATCTCCATCTTTAGACGGACTAGATCAAAGAAGGATGGTTGGGCCTCAGGCCCAACAAGTTTCAAGTTGAGGAAGATGGCCCAAATGGAAATCCCATGCAAGACAAAGAAGGGGAAAAGGAGATATACCGGTTAGAAAGTATCTAAAACCTATTACTACTTTGTTTAAAACTGGGATTTGAACATATACAAAACATACATATTCATGTATACATAATACATCCAATCAACAAGTTATAATAAGGGGATCAAAGGCCCCAAACAGATAATGAGAAGAGAAACAAGTAGACAGGCTCAATTTGAAAGAGAAAACAGTAAGGAAGTAAAGCCCAAATATAGACTAAATCACAGCATATAAGGGCAAGGCCCAAAATATACAGCAGACAAAAACAGGGAACCAAGCCCAAATCGATATTATTAAAATGCACAAACCAAAAGATCTGAGCCCACATGAATGATATACCATACTTATACTAAATATACGAGTTCATATATACCAAAAGTATACAGAGACTGTATATACTCAGTATATTTAAGTATATCATCTGTGTATCCAACTTATTATTTAAACAGAAATTGACATTTAAGCTTAGAGATACTATATCTTATCCCACTTATCATGTTATGACGCCATTTAAAGGGATACAAGGACAAATTCCAAAGAAAGAGAAAGGATATGGTATACAAGATTCACATAGTATTTAAAGTTCAAGGATAACCACATGCAGGGGCATTATATCTAAAGGACAGGGCATTGCATATCATACCAAGTTTAAAGACAAGCAAACTCAATCACTATTCCCACTTTGACATCCTCAAGCTATTTTACAAAAGAAAAGGATGCCTTTGTACAATATACAAGTATCAAGACAAGATTTTTTTTAAAAAAAAAACTTTTAAGTGTTTACAGGGGTATATGTACAGAACAGAAATATACCTAAATCCCAAAATATCCTAGCATGCATTCCACATATAATCTTCTTTATTCCCTATCTTATTTCTTCAAAAAGGTTTCACATAAGGCCTTAGCTTAATCAGTTTGAACAACAAAGGCTTAGACAGATACCTACAGGATCGCAAAGATACAACAATGAGCAATCTGACAAAGCCAAACTGATTGTAAATAGACAGAAGTGCAGAACAAGACTTCAAAATCATTTGACAGATGGATATGCACACTAGATAGTTTATTCCTTATTTGCAGTCTTATCATAACTATAGGAAATCAAAATAAGCATGAGTTTCCACATAAAGGACTAACAGGCAAATAGGACACCAACATTTTCTAGGTTTAGATCAAACTTCAAAAGGGAAACAATGCATTCCTAATTCATATGGGACAATTAAGACAAAACACTAATATTCAAAGAAAAGGAAAAGACATGCTCACATGTAAAGAATATCACATAAATAGACCTTTGGCCTTAGGCAAACAACGCAAAACTTTTAAAATTAACATGGATTAAGTATGTTAGTTAACATACAGAGAATCTTCATTACACATCATAGAAGTTGAGTATTCCACTCAAAATGAAGGCAGTGTGCAGAATGCAGGACAATCAAGCAACAATTCAATTCAAGACAAACAAAAGGGACTAAACTGTGCTCTCATGTGACCTGTTTGTGCAGCAAAGTAAATAGGACCTTATCTACTCAAAGTTACCATTTCATTTCCATGACTATAACTGAATTTAGATTCCTATTTTCTTCATTCAAACTTAATCAGGGACCACCTAAACCATTACCTTATCATGTTGAGGATTGAATGAAACAAGTGACTCATGCTAACACCAAACACACCATTTTCAGCCTATGAATCAGCATAAGGACATATTTGTTACTATTTCAGGCTGGGGATACTATATGTCAATTAGAGATTATTAATCACGCCATTTAGTCAACTAAGCCATAAACATGTGTAGACTTATACTAAGGTGAGTTCAGACAATGCAAACACATGCCAACATCAAGGTTAAAGCTAAATGAAACATAAGAGTATGCTTATTTCAGTTAATCAGATAGTATGAGGCTCATATTGAAAGTACAGATTACATTGAGTCTCACTTAACATTTCCAAATACCAAAACAGCAAACCAAATAATCCACATAGGTAATTCAGTGGCTCTTTTGACATAACAAAAGAGGACACACAACTAAACTATCCAACATGCTACTAACGACATGACTGAGTGAGCAAATGAGACCCATATTGTTATTAAACTAAGTTAACATTTGTATTAGATCAGCAAATTGAACCTCAAACTACAATAATTCACTACTGATTGACTAAAATAACTAGTGAACACTTACTAACATGCTAGGTTATTAAGAATCAAAATTTCAATTAGCAAAAGCACCCACTATACTTAATCATAATTAAACATGGCTTAAGTAATCACTACCAAACAACTGATGCACATTTGAGCATGCTTAAGCAACTATCAATCAGGAAATTAACTAATAAATCCAACTAAATGCTTATTTACCATATTTAAGCCATTATCAATAGACAAACTTATCTAGATAGACATGCAGCAATAGTTTTAACTAAACAGGACAAGTATAAGCATACTAACTTAACTTAACTACCAAACAATACCTAAATGCACCCTAATCATGCTTGCACTACTAATATTAACTAACAAACTAACACATAGCAGGACAACAAACAAAAATCAAACAGAAAATAAAATAACTAAAGGGAGGAGGCTTACATCTTTTTGGCTCACACTAGTCAAGAATGGACTTGTAACGACCTCCTTGCTCCACCACACTCAGCCACTCACAAATGAAGAGCAATTAAAACTTTAAAAATAACTAAACCGAATAAGTAAAGGTCTCCAAATAAAGAAACCCTAGGTAATTCTTTTTTTATGAGTATATTGATATTTTAGTATGGTCAAAGTTGTTTGAAATGCGAAGAATGGGGTTCTTTATATAGAACCCCCAATTCTCAAAACCCTAGTAACAAATCGATGTGGGAGTTTTAACATTTCTGAGAATTTCTTCTCTCAAACCACATCTAACGGCTGAGGTCTAAGCAGACAAACAAATAAAGGGTCAGATTTGGACCCAATCTGAAATCAATCCGTTGGTGAACCAATGAGAGACCTTTGATTCAAAAATAGGTCAAGACAATTCCCATTAAGGAACTCGTCCTTGTTTGACCATGAATCGCAGAAAAACCACGAGAGAGAGGAGGGTTTTACCTCTTCATTGGTGGAACCGCGGTGGTATGGAGGAGAGAGGGTAAGAGCAATTAATGCTCTTACCCCAAATGGTCACACTACATTGCTCAAAGGCTGGTACGCCTAAAATTTTCCAAATCCTGCAACGTGATGATGTGAGAAAAAGAAAGCACGCGAGGCAGTGCTTAGGGTTTCCTCGGTGAAACCCTGGTCTCGCACCAAGGGTTCTTTGGTTATTTTGTGAAATGAGGAGAAAGAAAGGAGGGTCATCCCCTTTAGAACTGCCATGGGCCGGGTTGGTCCGTGTGGACAGGGCCTAGCCAGGCCTTTAAAAGAAAAAGGCGCAGCCTTGTTACATATACACACATATACACGATATACATGTGTATACATGCATATTTATGTATACATTCGTGTATGTATGTATGTATGTATGTATGTATATATATATATATATATATATATATATATATATATATATATATATAAAGAGCTTGACACTATTTTAATAAATGGCCACAATTGAGAAGGTTAATTAATTTAAACCCTTCAACTAACCAATTAATCAAACTGATGGACACGAGCAATTATGCAAAAGACTTAATCTTGTGATTATGACCTTAATTGATTTTAAACCATGAAATTGGTTATTTCAATCGTGGCCATATTTGACTAACAAATGATTATTTCAATTGTAACCACAATTAATAATATAGTAAACAATTTATTAAAATTAACCACAATTAAACACTTGATTAATTTATGATTAATTTAAAAAAATCACAAATGCGAATTGAGCATGAAAAAATTTAGATTTGAGAGGTCAAATGACTAACCTAATTAATTAATCTGATTTCTTGAATTAAACAGAGTAAAATGCTTACTAATTGATTTTCTGATAAATTTAACAATTAATTGAACAATTGTTTTTATCCTCTTGATTAAACTCAGCAAATGCCTTATATTAACTTTAACTGCATATTTAAATTTTTAAATGATTGATAATATTATTGAAGCAAGGAGAATTTGGTGTCTTTCTGGTCAGTAATGGAAGCAATCATCCCTACCATCATAAAATCCATTTTGCCAGATGAAATAGAAAAATATTATCAAAACAAATTCATAAAATCATTTTGACTTAGATAGAATACGCATTTCACTCTGTTTGATACCCAAGGACTTTGGGTGATTAAAATAAATTATGGGAGGTCAAAAATTAGATGTCAACAACTGCCTCTTTGGTGTTCGGGTATGGCGGGACCATCCCTGAGTAAAGAAATTTGACTAACCCTGATTTTTGACTGACCCACTCCAAACTACCTCTCATTTTTATGTGATTTTCAAATATATGGTCGGACCCGAGTTTCTGGGTTTTCTACATATCTCATGTGAAAATTTAACAAATTTCGGATTTCCCGACTGTCAAAAACTTAGAGGTTCAGAGTGATTGGTTGGAGTGTGACTGACTCTCTGGTATTGAGTCTGCCTACATATCCCTGGTCTTTGGGAATCAAGTCACTTGTAGTTCGACTCAATAGGAGGAAAAGGGTATCCCCTATAGGGGAATGCCTTTGTGTGTGCCTGTGTGTGCCCGAGCGGTTGCGAGATAATTTAAAGAAAAGCAAATAAAGAAAATAAGCAAGTAAGCAATTTTGTTGGGCAGAGCATAGGGCGGATAGATCTTCCAAGTCCTGGCGGAGAGCTTGACTCTCATGGGTACCCTATCTCGACCGGCTGAGTAAGAAAAAGTTTCATGTTTGCTCCGCATGTGTCTAGATTTGATTAGATCAACCTTCTTCTCTGTTTGGCGGCTGCCAATCTTCTTCCCTCTATTGGGTAACATTGTGATTGATTTTGAAACGAATATTGCGGTCGTCTGATCGGATTTACATCGTTTTGAACTTCGAAGCAAAAACTGCAGTCGTCTGACCGGATTTACATCGCTTTAATCTTTTGATTATGCTTGGCAGCTTGTATGAATGAATGGCCTTTATGGAAATGTTTGAATGAATGTCCCTCATGGCAATGCTTGAATGAATGGCCTTCATGGAAATGCTTAAATGAATGGCCCTCATGGCAATGCTTAAATGAATGTCCCTCTTGGAAATACTTGAATGAATGTCCCTCTCGGCAACGTTTCTATGAATGGCCCTCTCGGCATGTTTAAATGAATAGCCCTCTCGGTATGTTTATATGAATGGCCCTCTCGGCAATGTTTGTATGAATGGCCATCTCAGCAATGTTTGTATGAATGACCCTCTTGGCATGTTTGTATGAATGGCCATCTCGGAAATATTTTTATGAATGGCCCTCTTGGAAATTTTTGTATGTATAGCCCTCTGGGCAATGTTTGTATGAATGGCCCTCTTGGCAATGTTTGTTTAAATGGCCCTCTTGGCAATTTTTGTATAAATGGCCCACTTGGAAATGTTTGTACGAATGGCCCTCTCGGCAATGTTTGTATGAATGGCCCTCTCGGTAATGTTTGAATGAATGGCCCTCTCGGTAATGATTGTATGAATGGCCCTCTCGGCAATGTTTATATGAATGGTCCTCTCGGTAATGTTTAAATGAATGGCCCTCACGGCAATGATTTTATGAATGGCCCTTTCGGCAACGTTTGTATGAATGGCCCTCTCGGAAATGTTTGTATGAATGGCTCTCTCGGCAACGTTTGTATGAATTGCCCTCTCGGCAATTTTTGTATGAATGTCCCTCTCGGCATGTTTGTATGAACGGACCTCTTGGCAATGTTTGTTTGACTGGCCCTCTTGGAAATGTTTGTATTATTGGCCCTCTCAGCAATGTTTGAATGAATGACCCTCTCAGCAATGTTTGTATGAATGGCCCTCTCGGCAATGTTTGTATGAATGGCCCTCTCGGTAATGTTTGAATGAATGGCCCTCTCGGCAACGTTTGTATGAATGGCCCTCTCGGCAACGTTTGTATGAATGGCCCTCTCGGCAACGTTTGTATGAATGGACCTCTTGGAAATTTTGGTATGAGTGGCCCTCTTGGCAATGTTTGTTTCTTCTTTTATGTTGGCTATGACCCTCATGGTCAGATGTGCCATTTTGTTTTGTTGTGACCCTTTTGGCCGTATATTTGCTCTGATGGTATTTTGGTCATTTTGTAGCCCTTATGGCTAGATATTCTCCCTTGTGGCATTTCTCTCTTTGTGGCCCTTGCGGCTAGATATTGACCCTTATGGCGTTCAGATCCTTTTATATCCCTCGTGGATAGGTATTTGCCTTTATGGTGTTTAGGTCCTTTTATAGCCCTCGTGGCTTAGACTGTTACAAACCCCATCTCTGGCGGCGGCTCCGACCTTGTCTGGTGAACCATCTTTACCTGGACATGAAACAAAGTTAGAAAAATGGGTTGACCTCTTGACAACGTGGAGACCTGCATCAGTAAGGGGTTAGTTTCCTATTAAAGTTGACCCATATTGATGTGTCTGGCTGCGTCTTCAGCTTCGCTAGCTCCCTTGGATTCGGTACTCGAAAGATGAATTTATTTTAATTATGCAAGAAAATTATTTTTTGTAAGAATTAATTACTTATGAAAAAAAAGCATCTTTTTCTAAAACTGTTAGGTTTATTGTCATGACATGCGTTTTCGAATGAAAGGTATTCCCTTATTTGTTTCTTTGATAGCTAGGGTTCCCGTTTCCTTGTGGGGAATTTTTGAGATTTTCTCAAAATTCTGCCCCAGTTTGGGTCATGTCATTTTGGCGAAATCTCGCACCGAGTCTTTAATGTAGGAAATTTTCATGCCCCCCGAAAATTTCTCCCCCAATTTAGGGCGTTGAACTGCTTAACCCTCGTTGACTGATTAAGGATCCTCTCAAAATTTCTGCCCCAGTTTGAGATGTATGGCAATCTCTTCGTGCCAAGTATGAATTCTCTTTGAAGTCCTATCTCTGAGGCTTCCTAGGGGTTTCTTGGGTTTTCTTTTAGTACGACCGAGCTCAAAGAGCACCTACGTATTCTATCACAGCAGAAATCAAGTTGAACGTAGTTCGGAATAAAAGTAATTGAGTTTTGGTTTTTACTAATAATGTGACCAGTTCCTAAATGGACTGCCTACGTATCCCACTGTGGGGAAGTCAAGTCATTGCGTAGTTCATATTACAAGGAAATCATTTGTTTTTTTTATCTATTACAAACGATTACAAGCAAAGGAATAACTATTACAAGTAAATAATAACTATTACAAGCAAATACAATTGAAAAATCCTATCTTCACACGTAGTACCGCTTGATTGCATCTGAGTTGATTGGCTTGGGCCACTCTTGCCCATCCATTTCTGCTAGCGTTACTGCTCCTCTGAAGAGTACTTTTCAGACCACATAGGGGCCTTTCCAGTTGGGAGCGAACTTCCCTTTATACTCGTCTTGGTGCAGGAATATTCTCTTGAGTACCATTTGTCCTATTCAAAAGAGTGGAGCTCTAACTCGTTTGTTGAAGGTTCGTGCCATCCTTTGTCGGTAGAGTTGACCGTGACATACGGCAACCATCCTTTTTTATCAATTAAAGCCAATTTCTCATATCGAGCTTGGACCCATTCCGCATTGTCCAATTCAGCTTCTTGAATGATCCTCAATTATGGTATCTCAACCTTTGCAGATATGACTGCTTCGGTACCATAAACAAGCAGGTATGGAGTTGCCCCTATTTATGTTCGGGTTGTTGTACGGTATCCCAATAAGGTGTATGGCAGTCGTTCGTGCCAACCCTTGTAATTGTTCGTCATCTTCCTCAATATCCTTTTGATATTCTTGTTGGTTGCTTCCACGGCTCCATTCATTTGTGGTCGGTAGGCCGTTGAGTTCTGATGAGTGATCTTGAACTGCACATAGATATCCTTCATTAGGTGACTATTCAAATTCGCCCCGTTATCCGTTATGATAGACTCAAGTATGCCGAAGCGGCATATGATGTTGTTTCGCACGAAATCAGTTACTACTTTCTTTATCACAGATTTGTGTGGTGTTGCTTCCAACTATTCGGTGAAGTAGTCAATGGCAACCAGAATGAAGCAATCCTCATTTTAGGAGGCAGGCTCGATAGGCCTGATGACATTTATACCCCAAGCAACGAATGACCAAGGTGAGCTCATGGCGTTGAGTTCAGTTGGTGGGACTTTGATTAAATCTTCATGGATCTAGCATTGATGGCATTTCTATACAAACTTGCAGCAATCACTTTCCATTATCATTCAGTAATATCCTGCTCAGGATTTTCTTGGTCAACACGAAACCATTCATATGGGGCCCACAGGTCCCAGCAAGTACTTCTTCTGAAAGTTTTGTGGCTTTAACGGCATCCACACATCCGAACAAACCCAGGTTTGGCGTCCGTTTGTAGAGTATTTCCTTGGAAAGAAACTGTTGGCCATTCTTAGGATGGTTTTCTTTTGACTACTTGTGATACTTCGGGATAGAGTGGAACCCACACTAATTCTCCTAGTGGGCGAACCATCCCCTTATCGAATTACTTAATCATTTAAACAATTATAAATCAATAATCAGAAGTAAATCATAAATCGATCTAGTCATGCCATAAATGAATAAACTGCAAAAATCCTAACTATCACAACCCCAAAGATCCGAAAGTCATCGTACAAGGACTCTAAAACAAAAAGCCGTCTACTGAATGAAATAAATGTCTAAATAGTCATAAATGTCTGGAATGAAAGTAGACATCCAAATAAAGAAAGATCTTCAGGCGGCATGGCATGGATAGGAGCTCACCCTCGGATCTGATCAGGAACTAGCCTCAAGCGAAATATGAGGTCTGGAAGATGTCTCTGGCACATAATCTGCACTTAAATAAAAAGTACAACAAGGTAGTATCAGTACAAACATTATGTACCGGTAGATATCATAGGCCGACTAAGATTAGTATCATGCATACGTTCATAAAATTAACAGAATAGGCAGATAGGCATAACAACTCATAACCAAATAAAGTCATCAACAGAAATCAGCCAACACATGAACAAGATAAGTCCAGCCACAACCATCAATGGAAATAATATAAGTCCGATGAAATGCAATGCAACAATGATAGTATCTCAATCGTTTACACACATGCTAAATGGTATTGTTTCCCCAAATAGTCATGACCTGCTGAGGACCCATGGTGTTTATGTACCACTCGCTCCGGAACTAATCTCGGATCACGAGCCCATAACTAGGCCACATCCTCACCCCCTGTCAAATGTGCCTTTATATATATATATATATATCTGTATCTGATCACAATATGAATCTCAACGTATTTCCAGTTCAACAGTCGCTATGGAAACAAGGCACCATGCCACAAGTCATAACAAGACTCAGTTAAATTCACTCAACACAGCATGAATATGCAACCACTTCAATCAGCAAGAAGAGTATATATTGACTCCTTCTTTCTCAAAACACAACAATTTCATCTCAAGTTTCGGGATATGAAGAAATGGAAACAAGCCCACATAGTGAAAATTCATAACCAAATCATACTTTCTGCTATCAACTTTACTACATATACAACCAACTAACCAAAGTATAACTCAATTAAACTATAACCTACCTCAAAGCCGAACCAGAACAATGCAATTATTCTGTAACAACTTTTCCCTTTCGTAAAGCTTCGGAATGTTCAAAGTCTAGAAATCATAACGCTAAGTAAGTAAGGAATCATCTACTCAACAACAACAATTTGGGGAAGGAAACCCTACTACTTCTACCCTTTTTCAATGGGTGAACTATTATTAGGTGTGAATTCATCTAATATCAATCCCAACAATCATGTTATATCAATTCATGGGTTTTCTCATCAATTCAACCCTTTTCAATGAGTTTTTAGGCTAAAGCTTCCATTTTTATTGGAACCCTACGTCTCAATCAATCAATTCCACCATTAATAAATGAAATCTCTTTCTAGGAAGTGATATTCTACTCCTAAATGATAAAGAAACAATAAAATAAATAACACATTCGTTATTTAAGGGTTTCATAAGCTCTAGGGTTCTAAGCTTTCAATTCAATATTAAAGAACCTTTAGCGGATGTAAGAACTTAAGAAGATTATGGAATGAATGAAGATTAAGATTGAGACTTACCTTGATGAAGAGTGGTGCCCTAGCCTTAGAAAAATCACCTTAATATTTCTTGGGAACTATTTTTGATGTTATGTGGAGAATGGTTCGAAATATGGAATATAAAACATAGTTTTTGCCTCCCGTCCACCGCTGCAGAGATCGACTTTCGCAATGGCGGTCCCGCTGTAGCGGGAATGGTCCCTCTATGGCGGACCTCATTTATTTCCCCATTCCCGCAGTGGCGAGCCTCGCGCCGCTATGGCGAACTCGCTACAACGGTAATACCATCGTTGTAGCGGTCCAAATCGACCAGTAAGCTCTGGTTTTTCACCAAAAAATCCTAATAGCAATCCGAGGCCCTATAGACGCAAACCAACCATGCACATATACGTAAACACAAGCTACGAAATTACCCGTGGCCTCGGAATTGCAAACGGAGGTCAAATTCACTAAGTCACCCCCCAACGGAAATGAAGACAAGTTCCAAACAATGCACAACAATAAACAAATCAAGTTTCGGTTTTTAGACTTCAAACACTTGAGTTCTTATTAAGCTCATTTCTATTCTCAGGAAGGTACTAACAAGGGTAAAATGGTCGAAGCCCCCATAACGACCTAGCGGGTTGTTACATCAGATACCAATTAAATAATCGTTCGTCCCTAAACGAACAAGGAAGGGAAACAAGGGGAAAGGTTTCCGACTCAGTGAAAAGGTGGGGGTAATTATTATGCATATCTGATTGAGTATCCCAAGTAGCTTTCTCAACGGGGCGGTTCTTCCACTGAACCTTTACTGACACAATCTCCTTAGACCTCAACTTACAAACCTCTCTATCTAGAATAGCAATAAGCTCTTCCTCCTAAAACATGTTCTCATCTAACAAGACTGAATCCCAACGAATAATAAAAGAACCATCACCATGATATCATTTCAACATAGAAACATAAAACACCGGATGAACGCCAGAAAACCTGGAGGCAAAGCAAACTCATAGGCTACCTCCCCCACTTGGCTAATAATTTTGAAGGGACCGATGAACCTAGGACTGAGCTTTCCCTTCTTTCCAAACCTCATCACACCCTTCATGGGTGAGATTTTCAACAAAACTTGCTCCCCAACCATGAGCTCAAGATATTGGACCTTTCGGTCCGCATACTCCTTCTGTCTACTCTGAGCCGCCAAGAGATTTTCTTGAATCACCTTAACTTTGTCTTATGACTCTCTCAAAAGATCAGTATCCCATGGCCTTACCTCAAACGCATCAAACCACCCAATAGGAGATCTATATCTCCTCCCATAAAGAGCCTCAAATAGAGCCATATCAATGCTCGAGTGGTAACTATTATTATATGCAAATTCTGCCAAAGGCAAGAACGACCATTGAAGTCAATCACAAAAGCTCAGAGTATATCCTCTGAAACGTAATTGTCCTCTCAGACTGACTATCTGTCTAAGGGTGAAAGGTTGTGCTAAGATCCAGCCTAGTGCCAAACTCAGACTACAAAGATTTCCAAAATCGAGATGTAAATGTCGCACCTCTATCGGATATGATGGAAATAGGGACCCCATGCAGCCGAACAATCTCATGCATATAAATTTGGGCCAACTTCTGAGCAGTACAGGTGATTTGAATCGGTATGAAATGAGCAGACTTGGTCAACCTATTAACAATGACCCAAATAGAATCAAACTTACCCAAGGCCCTTAGTAGGCCAACAATAAAATCCATCGCTGTCCTCTTCCAATTTCACTCAGGAATGGGCATCCTCTGAAGCGTACCCCCGAGTCTCTGGTGCTCGTACTTATCTTGTTGGCAATTTAAACACTGTGAAACAAACTCAATAATATTACGCTTCATCCTAGTTCGCCAATAATGCTACCTCAAATCTCGATACATCTTGGTAGCACCAAGATGAATAGAATATCTAGAACTATGAGTCTCTTCTAAAATTGTCCAAATAAAATCACCAACACGCGGGACATAGACACGTCCCTTAATCCTCAGAACGCCCTCACTATCAATCATGGCCTCTTTGGCCTCACCATTCAAAACCTTGTCGTGAATCTTGCACAAACTCGCATCCTCAAATTGCTTTGCCTTAATCTGCTCCAAAAACGATGATCTCGCCTCAACACAAGCCAACACTCTGACCGAATTAGACACGTCAAGCCTCATGAAACTTTTAGTCGGAGTCTGAACCTCTATGACTAACGGACGCTCTGACGTAATCAAACAGTCCAAACTACCCCTGCTAGTTGATTTCCTGCTCAAGGCATCTGCCACCATATTTGCCTTGCCAGGATGATACAATATAGTAATATCGTAATCCTTAAGCAACTCCATCCATCTCCGCTGCCTAGAATTAAGATCCCTCTGAGTAAACACATAATGAATACTGCGATGATCAGTAAATACCTCGCAATGGGCACCATAGAGATAGTGCCTCTAAATCTTCAACGCAAAAACCACAGCTGCCAACTCCATGGCATGAGTATGATAGTTCTTCTCATAAATCTTCAGTTGTCTGGAAGCATAAGCAATCCCCTTCTTTTTCTGCATCAAAACAGCACCCAAACCAGAACGAGAAGCATCACAATAAACCACAAAATCCTTGCCCTCCATGAGCAAAGATAAAATAAGAGTTGTAGTCAATAAAGTCTTGAGCTTTTAGAAGCTCTTCTCACACTCGTCGGACCACTGAAGAGGTACCTTCTTCTGAGTCAAATGGGTCAAATACGAAGCAATAGAAGCAAACCCCTTCACGAACGGATGGTAGTAATTGGTTAATCCCATAATGCTGTGAATCTCGGTCACTGATGTTGGCCTAGCCGAATCTCTCACTGCCTTAATCTTCTTAGGATCAACCATAATCCCCTCAATTGAAACCACATGACCCAAGAAAGATGCAGATGTCAGCCAGAACTCACACTTAGAGAACTTGGCATATAACTCCTTGTCCCTCAGCAACCTAAGAACAACCCTCAAGTGTTTTTCATGATCTTCTTTACTCTTCGAATAAATCAGGATGTCATCAATGAACACTATCACAAAAAAATCTAAGTATGGCTTAAAAATGCAATTCATCAAATCCATGAAAGCAGCTAGGGCATTAGTAAGCACGAAAGACATAGCAAGAAACTCATAGTGCCCATATCTAGTCCGGAACACTGTCTTAGGGATATCCTAGGCCCGAATTTTTAACTAATGATACCCCGATCTCAAATCAATTTTTGAAAACACAGAAGCCCCGTGTAGCTGGTCAAATAGATCATCAATACAAGGAATGGAGTACTTATTTTGGATGGTGACTTTATTCAACTAGCGGTAATCAATGCACATCCGCATAGTCTCATCTTTCTTTTTCACGAAAAGCACAAGAGTGCCCTACGGGGAGACACTCGGACGAATAAAACCCTTACTAAGAAGATCCTGAAGATGTTCTTTCAATTCCCTCAACTCTGTTAGTGCCATTCGATATGGCCGAATAGAAATAGGGCTGGTCCCTTGCTCTAGGTCAATGCAAAAATTAATATCACGGTCTGTTGGCATACCTAGCAAGTCTATGGGAAACACCTCCGCAAACTCACGTACCACAGGAACTGACTCAAGAGATGGACCCTCTGCACTAGTATCACGGATATGCGCCAAATAAGCAAAACACTCCCAATCAACTAACCTCTTTGCACGAATAAAGGAAATAATTTTCTTTGGGGAGGGACTAAGGTTACCCTTCTACTCAAGTCTAGGCACATCGGGCATAGCTAAGGTGACTGTTTTGGCATGACAGTCCAAAACTACATGATAAGGAGCTAACCAACTCATACCCAGGATGACATCAAAATCTACCATGTCTAGAATCACTGAGTCAACTCAGGTGCCATACCTCATAAGTGTGACATGACAAGATCGATAAACTCTATCTACAACCACAGAGTCTCCAACTGGAGTAGATATATGTATAGGGGCATCAAGCAAATCACAGACCATATTATGACCCATAGATAAATATGTAGACACGTTAGAAAATGTGAAACTCGGATCAAACAATATCGAAGCCATCCCGTGACAGACTGAGATGTTAATTGTAATGATGCATTTGAGTCAGCCTCTGATCTTCCTGGAAAGGCATAATAATGAACTCGTCCGCCAATAGCCTGCGAACCACTGCGATCAATCTACCCTTCCTAAGCTCCACCCCTGCCGGGCTGATATCCACCTCTATTTGACTGAAACCCACTTTTATTAGGCTAGGTGCCACCTCTACCAGCTGTGTGACCGCCATGGCCAGTCTGAGCACGATTTTCGCCATAAGATCCTCCCCCTCTACCTGATGCTGGAGCCCTGGGAGCCTAAAACTGAGCACCTGGGCCACCTTGCCTAAGTCTGGGACAATCTTTCTTGAAATGCCCTGTCTCACCATACTCAAAGCATCAGCGGTCTAGCGTCGAACGCTGAACAAAAATTGAAAAAGCCAAATAACCACCATAGTCTAGGGCTCTGGCCTGTGAACCCCCTGGTTGACTAGCTGAGTATTGACTGGCCCTTTGTGGTCCTCCAACTGAAGCCTGATTGGCTGACTGAACAGGGCATCCCGAATAGACCTGGGAACTCTGGCCCTTAGT
This sequence comes from Lycium barbarum, assembly GCF_019175385.1. Taxonomy (NCBI): domain Eukaryota; kingdom Viridiplantae; phylum Streptophyta; class Magnoliopsida; order Solanales; family Solanaceae; genus Lycium; species Lycium barbarum. Next base: position 44,572,820 of record NC_083346.1, on the reverse strand, counting down.
GAAAGAGCCACTGAAACTACAAACCTTTCGGGCCTTCTTCTTCGCGTACTTATTACAACCATCCTGCCTAACACCTTCGAAGGTCCTAACATGATTCACCACCTCCAGAAAGAAAGCAACTGAGGCTGCAAGCTAAAGACCTGACAACCGAAGAGCAGTGTTCAACCCATTCACAAATCTCCTAACTCTCTCCTCCACAGTAGGCACAAGTTGGAGAGCATAGCAAGACAACGAATAGAACCGGGCCTCATAAGCAGCCACCGACAGATTACCCTGCTCAATATTACTGAAGTCATCAGGCCTTCGGTCCCTTAAATTACGAGGAACATATTTGTCTAAGTATACCTGATAAAAGGAGTCCATGTCAACGGAGGCAATCCCGCTAGCCTGCACTCCACAAAAGCCCTCCACCATGACTTGGCATCCCCAAGATTTGGATGATCACAAACTCAACACCATAATTCTCCACTGCCCCCATCTTATGGAGCCTCTCATGACAGCCGATGATGAACTCGTAAGCATTCTCAACCTCAGTACGATAGAACTCGGGAGGCTTTATCTTAGTGAACCTTCAAAACAAATCATGCTCATCCCCGGTCATCACCGGACCTCCCATTAGCCTAGGAAATACCTCAAGTCCTGGATCCTCATCCAAATGAGGAGCCACAGCTGCAACATGCTATAACCCCGGAGCACGGACTCCATCCAGAGCCGGATCACCCACTCTGGCACCATGAGCACCTAGAACTGCTGATAACACACTTGCCTCTGTCAAACCGTTCAGCAGGCTCAACACTCGAATCATGACGCCTGACAACACTGGAGGAGCTATAATATCTAGCTGAGTTGGTGCTGCTGCAAACTCTGCTGCCTCATTTGGAACTACCTGAGGCTCAGGGGACTTAGCGAAGCCTGACCAGCCGCAGGAGCCCTGCCCCTGGCTGGTGTTACTGCTACCCTGCCTCTGCCACGGCCCCTCGCTTGGCCTCCACCTCGAACTGTGGCCCCAGCAGCAGACACGGGAACCTCATTTGCTGTTGTCGCATGAGTCCTCACCATCTATGAGAGAATAGAAAGAAAAGTCAGATGCCAATTTGAATCATCCAGATACCAATTGGAATCAAGTAGCACAAAAAAAATGAATTTTCTTAGTGTCCCACAGCCTTTTGAAGATAAGTACAGACGTCTCTGTACTGATCCACAAGACTCTACTAGACATGTCCTTATACAACAAGATCGACGAACCTAGGGCTCTGATACCAACTTTTGTCAGGACCCAAACAGCCGTGACTGGCACCCACACTAATTCTCCTAGTGGGCGAACCATTCGCTCATCCAATTGCTTAATCATTTAAACAATTATAAATCAATAATGAGAAGTAAATCATAAATCGGTCTAGTCATGCCATAAATGAATAAACTGCGAAAATCCTAACTATTACAACCCCAATATTCGAAAGTCATCGTACAAGGACTCTAAAACATAAGTTATATAATGAATGAAGTAAATGTCTAAATAGTCATAAATGTCTGGAATGAAAGTAGACATCCAAATAAAGAAATACCTTTAGGCGGCATGACATAGATAAGAGCTCACCCTCGGATCTGATCAGGAACTGGCCTCAAGCTAAATATGAGGTTTGAAAGATGTCTCAGGCACACAATCTGCACTTAAATAAAAAGTTCAGTAAAGTAGTATCAGTACAAACACTATGTACCGGTACATATCATAGGCCGACTAAGATTAGTATTATGCATACAATCATAAAATTAATAGAATAGGCAGATAGGCACAACAACTCATAACCAAATAATGTCATCAACATAAATTAGCCAACACATGAACAAGATAAGTCTAGCCACAACCATCAACAGAAATAATATAAGTCCGGTGAAATTCAATGCAACAACGATAGTATCTCAAACGTGTACACACATGCTAAATGGTATTGTTTCCCCAAATTGTCATGATCGGCAGGGGATCCATGGTATCCATATACCACTCGCTCCAAAACTGACCTCGGATCACGAGCCCATAACTAGGACACATCCTCACCCCCTGTCAAATGTGTCTTTATACATATATATATCTCTGTATCTGATCACAATATGAATCTCATCGTATTTCCAGTTCAACAGTCAATATGGAACAAGATCATTCAATAATATCACTGTCAATGAATACAAGGCACTATGCCACAAGTCATAACAAAACTCAATTAAATTCACTCAACACAGCATGAATATGCAACCACTTCAATAATCAAGAAGAGTATGTATTGACTCACTCTTTCTCCAAACACAACAATTTCATCTTAAGTTTTGGGATATGAAGAAATGGCAACAAGCCCACATAGTCAGAATTCATACCAACCAAATCATACTTTCTCCTATCAACTTTACTACAAATACAATCAACTAAACAAAATCTAACTCAAGTAAACCATAACCTACCTCAAAGCCGAACTGGAACAATGCAATTATTCTGCAACAGCTTTTCCCTTTCGCAAAGCTTCAGAATGTTCAATGTCTAGAAATCATAAAGCTAAGTGAGTAAGGAATCATCTACTCAACAACAACAGTTTGGGGAAGGAAACCCACTACTTCTACCCTTTTTCAATGGGTGAACTATCATTAGGTGTGAATTCATCCTAATATCAATCCCAACATTCATGTTATATCAATTCATGGGTTTTCTCATCAATTCAACCCCTTTCAATCAGTTTTTAGGCTAAAGCTTCCATTTTTATTGGAACCCTAAGTCTCAATCGATCAATTCCACCATTAATAAACAAAATCTCTTTCTAGGAAGTGATAGTCTATACTCCTAGATGATAAAGAAACAATAAAATCAATAACCCATTCATTATTTAAGGGTTTCATAAGCTCTAGGGTTCTAACCCTTCAATTCACCATTAAAGAACCTTTGGCGGATGTAAGAACTTAAGATGATTATGGAATGAATGAATATAAAGACTAAGACTTACCTTGAGGAAGAATGGTGCCCTAGCCTTATAAAAATCACCGTAATAATTATTGGGAACTGTTTTTGGTGTTATGTGGGGAATGGGTTCAAAATATGGAATATAAAACACAGTTTCTGCCTCCCGTCGACCGCTGCAGCGGTCGACTTTTGCTGCAGCGGTCCCGCTATGGCGGACCTCATTTAATTTCCCTATTCCCGAGGTGGTGAGCCTCTCCCCACTATGGAGGACTCTCTATAGTGGTAATATCACTGCTGCAGCGGTCTAAATCGAGCGGTAAGCTCTGGTTTTTCGCCCAAAAATCCCAACACCAATCCGAGGCCCTACAGACGCAAACCAACCATGCACATATACATAAACACATGCTACAGACTCATCCGTGGCCTCAAAATTTCTAACGGAGGTCAAATTTACCAAGTCACGCCCCAACAGAAATGAAGACAAGTTCTAGACAATGCACAACAAAAAACAAATCAAGTTTCAATTTTTAGACTTCAAACTCTTGAGTTCTGATTAAGCTCATTTCTATTCTCAGGAAGGTACTAACAAGGGTAAGTAGTTGTGCATTGATGTCACTGTACCATGGTTTATTGTCTGGCTGTACTTCCATGTGGGAAAAGTAGTTGTGCTCTTCTTTCAGACTTATTTCTAGTGGGTCAATGTGATAGCTCCCGGGATGCTGAATCATTGATACTATTGTGGTCAAAGAATCGGTAACCTCATTCTGAGCCCTTGGCGTATGCCTGGATTCGATCTTTCTGAATTTTTTACACAACCTTTGTGCCCGGTTCATGTATGGCAAGATCTTATCATTCTTGGTGGCCCACTAGCCCTGCACTTGATGGATCAAGAGATCGGAGTCTCCTACGACTAATAGTTCACTAATATCCATGTCTAATGCCATTCTGAGGCCTAGGATACAAGCCTCATATTCTGCCATGTTATTAGTACAGCGAAATTTGAGCTTTACGGCCATCGGGTGATGTTGCCCGATTTCTGATATCAAAACCTCTCTAATTTCGGAACCTTTGTAGTTGACGGCGGCCCCATCAAAGAATAATCTCCATCCCGTACAGGGCTCCACCATTTCTTCTTCTATGGTCAATACTCGTTTATCCGAGAAATTAGTTCGAAGGGGTTCGAGATCCTCATCCACGGGACTTTCAGCCAATAGGTCAGCCAAGGCTTGTCCTTTAACGGTCTTTTGTGCTGTGTATACAATGTCAAATTCACTTAGCAGCATTTCTTACTTGGCCAACTTCCCGATGGGCATGGGCTGGTGGAAGATATACCTCAATAGGTCTATCTTGGATATGAGGTGGGTGGTATATGATGATAAGTAATGCCTTAACTTCTAGGACACCCATGTTAAGGCGTAGCAAGTCTTTTCCACCAGTGTATATCTCACCTCACAGGCAGTGAATTTCTCACTCAGATAGTAGATGGCATGCTCCTTTTTCCCTGTTTCGTCGTGTTGTCCTAACACGCACCCGAAGGCATTTTCCGACACTCACAAGTACAGCAAAAGTGGGCTCCCAGGCTTAGGAGGTACCAAAACTGATGGGTTGGACAGATGCCTCTTGACAGTATCAAAAGCTTCTTGGCACTCCTCTGTCCATTTTGTGGGCGCTTCTTTCTTTAGGAGCTTACGTATAGGCTACACAATGATGATGGACTGGGCTATGAACCGTCCAATGTAATTCAGTCTTCTCAGGAAGCTCATGACCTCTTTCTTGGTCTTGGAAGGGGGTAACTCTTGCATTTCCTTGATCTAGGTTGGATCTAGTTCTATGCCGGCGCACTTAGCTGGGTTTAGTTTCAGATTAAACTTTCGAAGTCTGTCAAAGAATTTCCTTAAATGTGTAGTATGCTCCGAACTCTCTCTTGGCTTAATGATAACATCATCCATCTATACTTCAATTACCTTGTGGATTATGTCGTAGAAGATGGTAGTCGTAGCTCTATTGTAAGTTTCTCCGGCGTTTTTGAGACCAAACGGCATTACCCTATAGTGATACACTTCCCATTAAGTGATGAAAGCTGTCTTTTGTATATCCTCTTTGTCCATTAGGATTTGGTGCTATCCTATGAAACAATTCACAAACGACTATAGTTCATGCTTGGCACAGTTGTCTATGAGTATGTGGATGTTTGGAAGTGGAAAATTGTCTTTGGGAATGGCTTACTTGAGGTATTGGTAATCCACACATATCCATGTATTTCCATCCTTTCTAGGCACGGGCACTATGTTGGCCAACCATGTAGGGTACGAGGTCAATTCTACTACCCCGAACTTGATTTGTTTTTCTACTTCGTCCTTAATGCGAATGCTGAGGTCCGACTTGAACTGCCGGATTTTCTGCTTCACGGGGGGTAAAACCCATATTGATGGGAAATATGTGGGACACACTAGTGCTCAATCCCGGCATGTTAGTGTATAACCATGCAAAAATGTCCACATACTCCTTTACTAGACTTATCAGTTCTTCCTTTTTAGGTGCCTCTAGGTGTGCACTTATCCTAGTTTCTTTGATGTTCTCTCTATCACCTAGGTTGATTGCTTCTGTTTCATCCATATTCAGCTTTTGCTCATTTTCCAACCATTCTACCTCTTCTACGAGACCCTTAGGTAGCATCGTTTCCTCATCATATTCCTCGTATTCTTACTCCTCGGGATCATTTGACTCATTCATATCGCGACATGTCCTGACATTTAGATTGATTTAATATTTTTGTTACTGTAAAATCAAGATAAAGTGGGCTTAGTATGAAATTTAGAAAATTAAAAGTAAATGCAAATTCATTTTCCCATCATTTGAGGCTTCATACAATTGTAATAAAAGTACAAACTGTGGTCATGGCTAGGGTCAATGTCGAGCCATTTCCATTTTGAAAACATTACGAGGTAAATAAAGTGCAAAAGGTGAGTAATCTAGCCTCGACCGATTCTCACCGTTTTAAAATAGATTCATCATTTCTCTACCGAAGAGCCAAAAGCGGGGCAGAAGTCCAGTTGGATAGTTGCTCGCCCGAATCAGCATCTCAGATGGTGGGCGCTTATGTGCATTTTTGTAACACCCCGTAAACTTGAACTAGGTGTGAATATGTAAAAATCTAGTGCTAAGATGATATTATATCTATATGAATCCATTCTTGATGAATTCGGGTGGAAGATGGTCGTTTTGAAGTCAAACCAACAATTGAGGTTCTTAAGGACTCTTAAATTCGCCTAAGTTTTGGTAGGTCTGTCTTCTGGGAAATTTTCATGAAACTTTGTTGAGAATTTGGAAAAACGTCCTTGATGAAATTTGTAGATCTTTGAAACAGCTTTCCAGTGGTAGGTCGCCTAGCCTGAGAAAATTATGTACAAAAAGTTATGTCCTTTACTGAAGGGCGCAAAAGCTGGAGATTTCGCCCAAAGTACGCCCAGAAAGTATGGGACGTCCTTTAAAGTTCAGGACGTCCTTTTAGGATGTAATTCTTTCATTCCTCACTGGTTTTGGCAGCCAAAGTATGGGCTACAAGTACAGGATGTACTTCAAAGTATGGGCTACAAGTACAGGATGTACTTCAAAGTACGGGACGTACTTGTGGCCGTACTTTCACCATTTCTGGCAGAAAATTTGGTTTAAAATGGGTATGGTCTTACTTTGTTCCCATTTTTTTCATGCTCCCAAACCCTAAGGACGACAATCATTCCTCCAAGTCTTCAAATCAAAGGTAAGAACACCTTTAACATTACTAATCCATTCTAACATTAAACCCATGATTCTTAACATAATTCCTGTGACCGAAACCTAGGGTTTGCATCATAATTCTTCCCAAAGTGATTCAAGCTAGGGTTTAGGTGTTCTTCATTAGGAAAGTGAATTCTTAAACATTTTTTAACGTATTAAAGTATGTCTCCTTAAAAATAAAATTCTTTTTCAATATAAAGGTAATTTATATGTCTCTTTTGCAAACTCTCTTGAAAGATTGATTCTTTATAAAAGCATGTTTTGAATGATATGATAGATTGGTTTTACACTCTTGAAATCTATTACATGTTTTGATTAATGGTTAATGTGCGTGAGGGGACAAGCCCACATTAAACCTTGATTGTATTATCCTCTATATACGTATATGAAATCATAATCGTTTTCTTCTATAAGAGATGATCAGTGATGATGGTTAATTGTTGGTATTGATGATTTTACAAAGGAACTATGACAAAGGAATCTTGTTTAAAGAAGTGGAAACGTTTTCAAGATTATCTATGAAATTATGGATTTTCGTAATGGCATAATGAACTTTAATGCTATTTGACGGTGTGACTACTTTGAGACAAATTGTGAATCGGCTTCTATGCTATGAACTTTGTTGTTGTGTTTTGCCTAGCTACTCAGGAGGAAGGGTAGCCACTATGGATCCTATTGTGGTAATTTCCTAGTCATTCGGGAGGAAGAGTGGCCACTACCAGGTTCGCTACCCGGAGTATGGTTTATGCCTAGCCATTCGGGAGGAAGGATAGCCACCGAGAACTACACATCCCGGTGTAGTACGCTGTGTTTAGGGAACCTCTATGGTCATCCCTTCGATGTGATTGATTCTTGGGCTTTTATTGGCATATGTGATATTATTATTCTCTCATGGAACTATTGTTGACAATCATGATCAATTTGAAAGGCATAATTGAAAGTTGTAACTTGACAAAAGGCTTTATAATCGGTTTTGACAATTCTTATTGAGATACACAAGCTGAATAACTGTTTTTCTATTGATTAATGGCTTTGTAAACTGTTTAACAAATGATATTAAGAATCATAAAGTGGAATGACTGTTTTTATACTAACTTTTCAAAACTGATTTCTTTATGTACAATTATATTTTATTTTTATATTACTTGTTGTCCCCGAGGCACTCACTGAGTACAAAAGTACTCAGGCATACCATTGTTATTTTTTATGGTATGTTAGGTAATGGAGAAAAGTAGGTTCGTGATACTCTAGACACTTAGGAGAACTTGCTGCTGCTGTTGATTTGGTGAGCCCACATCCTTGTTCGTGGGACACTTCCTATTTCATTTATTATTCTAGATTTCTGGGCTGCATCCTGAAGTTAGATGATCGTTGTGTCTCTTAGAAGCTCCATAAATAGTTGTCAGAATTGTGGGTAGATTGTCAAAGTCTCGTACGACTTAATGTGTGTTTGTCACGTTTATGACTATTTACTTATATTAGACTTCCGCTGATTTTATTTCATAATTGTGATCCTCATATATGCAGTTACTTATAAGTTTGTTTAATTTAATAAGGAAAGATTATAAAAAGGAACTTGATGTTTAATTATTTTATAAGGTGCTTCCGGTGTTATTTATAGCATCGGATGCCTGTTACGCCCAGGGTGGGTTTTGGGGCGTGACAATTTTACCAGTACCACTAAGCAATATTCTTCTTGGAATAGCATCCATATCCCTTCTTTTGTGTCTCCATCATTTGGCATACGCATTCTATTTGGGAATAACTGGTATAAATCCGGAATAGGCTTACGGAGCTTTGTAGCACCTTTCTCCTTCTTGGTAGCCCCCGAGACCTCATCATTTGTTGGGGCATACCCAAGCCCAAAGCAAAAATTGTCTTGAGGAATAGGAATTGGCTCTATGATACCATGTAAATTCCTTCCCAAACCCTTCCTGGGTTCGAACCTGTTCTGGAACATAGTTGATGCAATCATTTTATAGACTGCGGGTATAGGTGCTTCGGTGGAGTCTATTTTGTGGGCAGCTCCCACCAAGTCCATCACATGGAAATTTGTTTCTTTCGGCACTGCTTCAATTATAGGTATTGAATTGTCTGGGTAGTTGTGAATGCTACCTTCTCCGTTGATCACAACCTCATGACCGTTCCACACAAATTTCAGGGACTGTTGGAGTGAAGATGACACTGCTCCTGCCATATGGATCCACGGCCTCCCCAGTAGCAAGTTGTAATTTGCGGGTATTTTCATGACTTGGAATTCGGTAACAAATTCTACTGGCCCTATTTGGATGCTGAGGTCGAATTCTTCCACCGGCCTTTGTCAAATGCTCTTATGTTGGTATGGCTTTGGCAAACCTTTCCAGGGTCATAACCCAGCTAAACCAGAGTGGATTCGGGGCAAACGTTGAGCCTAGCCCCATTGTCCACTAGAACTCGAGTGACTACCTTATTGTGGCACATAACAGCGATATGCAGTGCGTTGTTATGATTTATTCCTTTCTAGGGCAGCTCTTTCTCAGTGAAGGCAATTGGATATTCCTTCATGATTTTGGCGACCATTTCTGCCAAGTTCTCACTGCTTGTCCCGACAAGGTCGTGGGCTTCTTCCAACACCCTCATCAAAGCTAAGTGGTGCTAGGGAAAACTTAGAAAAAGTGCTAGTACAGATATCTGGGCTGGGGTTTTCTTTAAGTGCTCCAGAATGGAGTATTCTTTCGGCTGCATTAGGCCCCAGAAATCTTCTGCTTTACCCTCGATAATAGCCCTCTTTGTATTTCCTTCTTTTAGAGGTGCCCTTTGGGCCAAATCTTCGGGAGTATAACATCTTCGCGACCTTGTCATCCCAGGAGTCATAGCTACTTGCACCAGAAATTCTTTTCTGGGAGGCCCTACCACTACTTGAGATACATACGCAATGACTGGCGCGGGAATCAGTACTTTGAGTTGTGGGTGTTCCTGTATGGAGAGCGATGCCACCGTTCTCTTGAGTGCTTGTATGGAATCCCAAATGACTGGCGTACCTGCTACCCAATCCTCTTCTTTCTCGATCATGTGAATCACGTTGCTGCCATGGTTAGGCAAAGGATTGGTATTCACATTTGGCGCAACCGTTTGGAGCTCCTTTCTGTCAATCATATCCTATATTTTATACTTTAGATTCATACAGTCCTCAGTACTGTGCCATACTCCATGTGAATGGAAGGCACATGTTTGGTCCGCCCAATAAAATCGATTCTTTGGATCAACGACCTTTGGGGGAAGTATCTGGTTCATTCCTGCAGCGCTCAATCTTTTAAATAGATTAGTTCGAGTCTCCATCAATGGGGTAAATACACGGGCAGGCTTCTTTTCGAAGTTCTGACGTGGTGCATTATAAGCATTTGGCGGTGGTTAGTTTTGGTAATTTGTGGGTGGGTTGTTTTGTAGAGGTCTATAGTAGGTGCGAGAGTTTAGTAATTTGGTTGTGGAGCTTGGGAATTTGGGGGTGGTGTTTGGAAAGTACTTTGTGGAGCTTGGTAGTTAGTTGGCGATGTTTGGAAAGTAGGTTACGCATAATAGACGGGTACCGGGCTGTATGGAGTGGGTCTATAGGTATTTGGGAATGGTGAAGATTGTATTTCCACCGGAGGTTGGAATTCCTCCTTTCTTTTGGGTCTAGGGCTGGGAGTATAGGAAATGTTTGCCACGTCCTCCTTCTTCCTTCTGATAAAGCCTGTTGAGCTTGATCCAGCAGCCTTGCCGGCTATACTTATTATTCGTCCTGATTTGAGACCATCTTTTATGGCCTCTTCCATTTTGACAAGTTCAGAGAATGGCCTTCCAGCCATTGACAACATTCGGTCGTAGAAATTTGTCCCCTGGGAACGAATAAAGACTGAGACTAATTCTTCTTCGCCCATTGGCAGTTGCACCCAGGCCACTTCAGTTCTCCACCTACTCGCATACTCGCGAAAGTTCTCGGTGGATTTTTGTTTTATTTTTTCCAAGTAGTACCGGTCTAGTACTATTTCTATGTTAAAATGGAACCTCTCTATGAAGGCTCCGGTCATATCTTCCCATGTGTTCCAACAGCGTATGTCTTGTGCCGTGAACCATTCAGAGGCTTCTCAGTTAGACCTCGGCTAAAAAACCTCATAATGAGTGCCTGATTGTCTCGGACACCGACCAATTGGTCACAATAAGCTCGTAGATGGACCTTGGGCTTGCCCGTCCCATTAAACATGTTAAATTTTGGTACTTTTAAGCCTTCGGTAAAGTCCAAGCCCGGGTGCATGCACAGATCATCGTAGCTCAAACCCGTAGCTTTGCGGGTAGCTCTCACGGATTGCTCCAGCATCTCAGTGATTTTGCGCTCAAGTTATTTATCGCGCTTGTCTTGTTCGTCCCTTCATGCCTTTTCCATTTCTTCAAAGTGATCAATCTCTTAATGATCTGGTGAGAAGGCATTTGGGGTAATAGGTGTGTGGAAAGAAACTACTGCATGTGCGGGGTTGCTTTTGTGCATATGGGTGGCTTTTGAGGTTGAATAATTTTGGGAGGTAGTAGGGTTTGGTATGACGTACCAGTGTGTCCAACAGCAATTAGGTTTGGGGTGAACGACATTGTGGTCCTAGTGGGGTAGGTGGGGAAGTGATCGGGTAGTGGTGAGCTTAAAGAGGGAAAAGGCGGTGACGGCCTTCTTGCCTCAGTAGGCGCCGCTTTGGCAGCATTGGTCATTTCTGCTCTCGTTACCTTTCTTGGAGGTCAGCAACTTTCTCAACCAGTATCTTAATAATGTCCTCAGAAGACAAGGATTCTTGCAATTCCGGTGTGGGTGACTCCCTAATAGCGAGTTCAGTCCGATTTTATTCATCTTCTAAAGTACCAGTAATGTTTTCTTTGCCTCGGTCTTACTGGGACAGAGATGCTATTGAAGCTTTCAATCTTGTGAAGTATGCCAGTGTGAACACGGATCAACTTTCTCTTTCTATAAGAAAATAACAACTCAAAGGCAAATGATGTTACTTTGTTAGGCAATGATAAATAAGGCAAGATATCACATAGAGTTGGAGTGTAAAGCACGTATCACATAAATAATCATATGTTTGATTCAAATGCTCGATTGATCCCTTGTATCGGGGTTTCATGTATTTTTTTATTCTTTGAATTAAGTGGGGGGGATATATATTTATATAATATAGGGATCGAATCTTACGTAGACTGCCTATGTATCCCTCGGCGGGAAATCAGGTCCTTTCGTAGTTCAGTTTACATAAAATAAAGACTCTCCTACTTTAAACCTACCCACCTACGTATCGTTTCTTGGGACATCAGGTCGGACGTAGTTTCTTTTACATATAAATAGGGGGAGGGACAAATTTGTTCAAAAATACAAAAGGGGACCCCCTAAGTATCTACCCAAAAGGTGACCTCTCTTTGAGATCAGAACGGGTTGTTTGTCCTTTCAACCACGTTTCCGGCCAAAAGCCCTAATTTCCAATAATGAGGCGGGAGCACTACCCAAATGTTGTCCTTGTGAAAGTGCTCTAACTTGAACTTGAAGGCCTCGCAATTTTCAATGTCATGGCCCGGGGCTCCAGAGTGAAAAAGACAAATCTTTCTTTGACTTGTTCCCATAGACAAGGCCTTCCAAGCAGCCTTGCTTGGCTGGATCTTTCCTGTGCTTGCCAGTTACTGGAAGATACCTGCGTACGAGTCCTTAAAGATAGTGAAGTCGTAACACCAAATATGAGTGTTCAGCGTGATTCCTTCATTCGGGGAAACAGTGTCGTGGACCAACAGCTAATTGAGTCCCCACAGCTTGGGGAAGGTCTTGTCGTCGATCAATCTTATGATTCTCTTTCTGAAGGCCAAACACTCATCAGCAGTATGGCCTGACTGTTCTTTGTGGAACGAACACCTTGGCGAGCGAAGGCCGGGGCACAGGGCGACAATTTCTCGTGACTAATGCAGGTGGCTCCGCCACTCTTGAGCTTGTCAAATATTTCTTCACACATCACATGTCTTGGTGAGACGCGATAAGGGCAAGCAACGGCCTTGAGTGCAATTGACCACAAAGTTGGCGACGCCAGGAGAATGAACTCTATTTGTATTTCGAGCTCTTCCCTTTGGTTTCTGGAGGCAAATGAGGTGGCCTCTTTGAATGGCCAAGTAGGTTCTTAAGGGTTAGATTCCATTTCATAATCTTCATCCACTTGTCCCTCAAACGGGGGTATGTACCCATGAGGTATTCCTTTGTCTTTGTCCGAAAGGTCTTTTTAGTGATCCCTTATTTTTGTAGGCTCTATGGACGGGCTTTCCACCGAGTCAATCAACTCTCCGACCTCTTATATCTTGGCCTTGACTGCCCGGATTTTCCTTTCTAGGTCTTGAATCTTCCTTTTGATGGCAACGTGCTCCTGGGTGTTCATGGCATCCATTTCGACCTTTTGGGAAATGTAACTAAGGTTAATACGGGTTTGTAACTATTTTGGTGTTTTTTCTTTGGGTAGTGGTCGGTACTCGAGATCAATCAAGCATTTAAACGGAACATATGAAACAAACAAAGCACATATTCACATAGCAATTTATCACTACAAAAATATATACTGCTCGCATTCCTAAGGTTCTTAATTGATTGAAACATAATGTGCCATTTGTACCAAACCATTGCTCTATAATCATAAATTTCATTAATAATATTCTTCTCTAAAGGGGTACAAAAGATAAAGAAAGAAAGAAAAATAAATCAGCAGAAGTGTCCTCCAGTAGCTGCTGATAAAGCCCTATCGGTCCTTTTCTTCTTGGCCTTTCGGAGGGCGGTCTTGATGTAGAGGTGAATCGATGTCAATACGACATCAATTAAGAAACCCTTCTCTATGAAGCTTATTGGGGCAATGTCATCCAAAGTCTTCTTCATCCTATCATCGAGCTCGGTTAAACAGTCATGGGTGAATTCCAACTCATGCTTCAAGTTCGTTATGGTAGCTTGATCTTGTCCTGTTTTCTCCAAATCTTATTCTATTTTCTCCAAATACTTGGCATCCTTATCATCGGCCCTTCTCTGAATCAAACAGGCTCGGATCTCGACTTTGGAGTCCTTGTCTTGGACCCAACTGTGGAGGATGGGTTTAGGAGTGAAAGTGCCTTGCAAGTCGGCCCTCAACCGATCTCTATACTCATCTTCACAACCTGCTATCGGGAGCTAAAGTATTTGGACCCCAAGATATGCGACCATTCCACTCACGAACGTAATCCCCGACCCTCGGAATCCTAGCGTCGTCATAGTCAATGATGAAATCCCTCATGTTCCCCACTTAGGGTATGATTTGGGTCCCCCAAATTGTCTCAAGACTCTAGAAGGTGCATAAGGGTGAATACCTCAAATTCCCATAAGTGGCAGGAATGGACACTTTCTACCTTTGACCACAACAGTGTCAGATATGAAGTCGTCGAACATCCACTGCATGCCATCCTCCCTAAGTCTAGAAAAGGTGAAGGTCCAACTTCATTTAGTCTGATCCCCAAAGTTTGGACAAAATTTAAAGAGTCCGTCCTTTTCCGTCGGCTTACTTAAGTCTTGGGTACCCCAACTTTGATCATGTTTTTGAGGATCCACCATTGTAGGAGTAGGTTGCATCCTTGAAAGTATTTATAGTGGTTTCTACAAAGGCTTATGGCTCAGTACATATCGGCTAGGATGACGGGGGTTAAGTCAAAGTATTTGGTGTCTTCTTGTCGGGTTATACTGTAAAAGATGGCATGGGTGGCTAAGATGATTCGGGTGTCTATGGCTAAGGTTCCATCTTTGGGAAAGATCATGAGTCCCAAAAAGTAAATGGCAAAGGCTAAGGGTTGGGTGGCTTCCCATTTGGCATAAGTTTCGAATTCGGCTGGGTGTTTCACAAATCCACTTGGGTTACCGAATCGGTTATATAAATCTCTAAAGGGTATGGTTGGGCCATGTGACCAATTGGCATGGGATAAGGAAAGCATTTTGAGTATTTTGTGGTATGTGGGCTTCTCTGGGATTAGGATGTGGTCGTTAGGTTTCTTTCTTCTTTTCAGACCCAACCCTACGCTGGATATGACATCCCTTAATTCCTTCAAAGTCGAGGCCATTACTACATTATCCCCAAAATGGAAAACCATCCTATCTCGGTCCTAAAACCTGATAATTACCTGTATAAACGCCCTACAACCCCTCATTGTTATTATAAAGGTTAGGTTTCCCAAATGGCAAGAGATCCTTTTTTCTTTCTTCTTGACGCATCCTACCCCACCATATGCGTAGTAAATCCGGTGTATCAATAATCATGTCAAACTGCAAGTCAGTCGTCATCTACAAAAACGAAGCAAGGTTAACATTTTCCCCCCAATAGGCAATGGTTTAGCACATAGGCACATTACATATTTCCAATTAGCATATAAATGAGATGCGGTATTTTTCGGGTCATAGACCGTACTTGACACGAGGTGGTCTCCCTATCGAGTTTAGATACGTCTCAAATATCCAAACCCTTCTAGTTCATCTTTGGATTTGGCTTAGCTCTAACCTAGGCATATGTAAGAGTGGGTTTTTTGAAGTGACCTTGGACCCAAGCGGACTACACGAGGTGAACCGTTTTCGGTTGTTGGGTGGCCGCACACTAACTCCGCATTCAACGTGTTCCATAGAAGAGGTGTTCGAATTTTTTAGTGAAGGCCATACCACAAGCCCACGTGTCCCCTTTGAAACCATGCTTTTTGCCAGGAGTGACGGAATTGATGATATGAAATGCATGACAGTTTATAATTGCGGGAAAGTAAACACTTAAGCAAATAATTACAATTTAAATCACATTATATTGAAACCCTTATGGTTAGAACCGAGAAAAATCCCCAGCAAAGTCTCCATCTGTTACGATTCACTTTTACGTGGTGCATAAAAGCTACTAAGAGGTTGTTGGTGCTCTAAATTGATTTTTGTATTTTTAGAGTCTCCAACTAATTTATTAAGGGACATTAGGAAAACCAGGTTAAAGGGGTTTATCAAACAAGAGAAAAATCATTTTAGAACCAGAGTTCGAGGTAAGGGTTCTGGTGATGCCCTAGGAAAGGCTTAAAGCACCCTAGTATTAAGGATTTGTAGATGCGGTTGACCTATGAGCTTCAATGTGTGATTATTGTAATTACTTGCTTTAAAAAGTTTACTTTATCGCAAATGTGTCATGCTTATCAGAAATTCCAAATTTCAGCCAAAATGTCCTCTTTAGAAAAAGGGTTTTTGGTTTCCAAAAATCTATATAAGTGTTCAACTCACTTCGTTTCCGGACCAAGACACTCTCGGGATTTCTCCCGAGTATAGTCACTACTATATTGATCCTAATGATATGAGTTTAGTTCTTATAGGTTTTATTACTCATATAAGAAAAATAACGGAGTATATCTCCTTTTTATTCTCATATATCAAATGTATTCTAACACCAAAGCCATCTTATTCTCAAATTGTTCCAAGTATATTTCTCCTTGTTTTTTAGCCTTTAGTTTGGGCTTTTTGCCCCAAAAGTCTTATTTCTTTTCTGAAAATTCATCAAGTTATGAAGAAAAATCCTCTCCTTACTTTATGAAAAATCTGAGTTTTAACTTCCAATTCATCTCAAAATTAATCCCAGTTCCGAAAATGCTCTTTTTATCAAAGTAGTCTTGCAGCCCAAACAGTCCTTAAGTCTATTTTGTTTTAGTCTGCTTTTAATATTAAAGGCCAAAAGGCAAACAAGACAGTTATATCAATTTGATTTAAGGCCCAAAAGCTATCAGTGCATTAGTTCGTTTTATTTCAAGATTTCACAAAGGGAAAAAGGCCCAAGATTATGACTCAGTTTTATCCTTAAAATCCATTTATCTTGACCATATTTATCAAACAAGTTTTATACTTGAAAAAAGATTTATAACAAAATCAATTTTACCAATTTCATGCTTATAATAAGAATTAATCGGGTTTGAAAATCATTTGAGGCTACTTCCAAGCAACTATGAGTATCTCCTAAGTTCTAGTCATGCAAGGGTTTCAATATTTACAAGTGTATCTTTTACAAATGCATACAAGTCCACAGATACGCATAAGTATAAGAAAATAGAGAAGAGTTAGGCTGGTGGGCCTACCTAAGCCCACTGGTTGCCATTTTCACCCATGGATGGGCCTTCAATATCTCCATCTTTAGACGGACTCGATCGAAGAAGGAAGGTTAGGCATCAGGCCCAACAGGTTTCAAGTAGAAGAAGACGACCCAAATGGAAATCTCATGCAGGACAAAGAAGGGAAAAAAGGGAATACTGGTTAGAAAGTATCTAGAACCTGTTACTAATTTGATTAAAACTGGGATTCAAACATATACAAAACATACATATTCATGTATACATAACACATTCAATCAACAAGTTATAATAAGGGGACCAAAGGCCCAAACAGATAATGAGAAGAGAAACCGGTAGACAGGCTCAATTTGAAAGAGAAAAAAATATGGAAGTAAAGCCCAAATATAGACTAAATCACAGCATATAAGGGCAAGGCCCACAATACACAACAGACAAAATAGGGAACCAAGTCCAAATCGATATTATTAAAATGCACAAACCAGAAGTTCTGAGCACACATGAATGATATATCATACTATACTAAATATATGAGTTCATATATACCAAAAGTATACAGAGACTGTATATACTCAGTATATTTAAGTATATTATCTATGTATCCAACTTATTCTTTAAACAGAAATTGACATTTAAGCTTAGAGATACTATATCTTATCCCACTTAGCATGTTATGACACCATTTAAAGGGATACAAGGACAAATTCCAAAGCAAGAGAAAAGGATATGGTATACATGATTCACATAGTATTTAAAGTTCAAGAATAACCACACGCAGGGGGATTATATCTAAAGGACAGGGCATTGCATATCATACCAAGTTTAAAGACAAGCAAACTCAATCACTATTCCCACTTTGACATGCTCAAGCTATTTTACATGCTTCCCGAGATGTCTAGACCGGATTTGGGCAACTTTTGTGAAATATAGGCTTGAAGTGAAAAATGGTTGACCCAAAGTTGACTTTTGGGTAGACGGACCTTTTTCGGGATTTTGTTGATTTCGAGAGGTTCAGATGGTCGTTTAGAACTTGGGTGTGTATTTGGTTTGGTACCCAATGCACCCGAATGCATTTTGGGACTAGGGTTGGGAAATTGGAATTAAGGCATCAGAGGTTGACTCGATCAACGAGACCTCCGTTGGAAATTCCGAGACCACGAGCGCGTTCGTAGTGTATTTTTATGTGTGTCTATACGAACGGTATGTGAGCAGATAGCCTCGGAAACTAGTCAGAAAATAGGATCAATTGGTGAAACTTGGAGAGTTTATGGTGTCTGGTGCCCGCTTTGGTGGCACTAGCACCGCGGCAGTGGTACCGTTAGAGCGGTAGCCCTGCCGTTGGATCGATCCAACGACTTTTCCCTTAACCACTGAAGCGGCACCGTTGGGCGGTCCCAGTGCCGCTAAAGTGGGTGACGGGCAGTTTGTAAAATTAATAAAGTGTTAAAAGCCCTTAGACCCTCATTATTTCCCATTTCGAAATTAGAGCTTTGGGGAACAGTTCTTAGAGATATTTTGGAGATATTCTTGGAGGTAAATCTTGCTAATTCCTTTACTCTTCCTTTAATTATAATCATCTTAGATTCCCCCTTCCCTTTAATAACCCCTTCGAAGTGGAAGTTGGAAAAGGGTTTTGATGAACATTTTCCCTAGGCTTACTAATGATAAAATTGGTGGGGTTTTTGTTAGATTTTGATAAATCTAAGCTTGTTAATCACATATCTTCCATTTCTAGTATTGAATTGCGGAATCAACGAGTTAGGGTTTATACCCAATTTGGGGGTTTTGCTTGAAATCAGAAATTAGACTAATCTTTGAGTTAAATCAACAATTAATGGTTGGGTCATGACCACCTAGTACTTAATTTGGTATTTTTCTTTCGAATTTCCCGTTTTGCACTTGTGGGCCCGTTTTCCCAATTTCTAGGGTTAGAATTGACCTAAATGAAATAGTAGCAATATTAGTATCGTTCTTCATGATTTCTAATCTGGATTTCGATTATGCTTAGACTACTTTGGTTCTGAGATTCAGCGGAAAGGCAAGGCAAATGAGTGAGTTGTTGGTGTTGCAGCTCGGCCATCTAGGTAGGTTATGGCTTACCTTTGGTGAGACTTCGTATAGAGAAGCACATATATAGATTATGTTGTCGGAGACAGCATGTGAACCTTCGGGTATGAAGTCAGGTTGGATATTGCCTTAGGTTGGGTCCTGTTGTGTGTTGAGGCTATCCACCCTGTTGTGATTAATTTGATTGTTCTATTGTACTTGCTTGATGCCATGAGTTGTTGATAGATATTGAATTCTGTTTTATCGTCTTGATTATGATATAGTTGGCATACCCACTGTTAGTATTTATACTCAGATATATTGTTGGCGTACCCATTGTTGGTAATTGTGATTAGAATATATTATTGGCCTACCCACTGTTGGTACTTGTGATATTGAACATGATTATTGATGTTGATGCATACATTGCACGCACTCTCATTTTCATGATACACTGTTGAGATACTGATGATATTTGATGAAACACTGTGATGAGCTGGGCTCGATTTTACTTGAGTGACGTGAGATGGCCGATATTCGATGTTAGTTCTGGAATCATTGATTATATGGCTGATATTCGATGTTAGTTCCGGAATCGTTGAGAGTGCATAGACTCCGCAGGTCCCCCAAAGTAGTAATGGTGAGAACCCCCTGTGGGCAAAGATCCGGGGTCCTGTCTGTCTGTTGACCAAAGATCCGAGACGGGTGGCACTTAGACTTCACGGGTCACACTGGGTTGTGCTACCGAGACGTTGGTATTTTCGTCCGGAGTACTTGTGTACACCGCATTTGCATGGCATTACATTACATTCATACACTATTGCATTGCATGGCATTATGGATTGATTTGAGATGATTTTGGTGTTGTACTTGTGATGTTGGATTCGGACTTGATATATTCAGACTTGGCACATTTGAGATTAGATGCTTACTTAGGCAATGACGTGTACTTGGATTTGATTATGTTTGGCTTATACTTGTTGGCTTATCTGCTTAACTGCTTTATTATCTGGATTGTGTTAGCTATGCTTAGTCGGCCGATAATGCTTACCAGTACTGTTGTTTTGTACTGACCTACCTGCTACATTCCTTTATGAATGCAGAGTATCAGGTCGGATCTACTTTTGTGACGCGTGGTTGATAGTCGCTTCAGCTTTCTCTTCAAGTTTCCAGGGTGAACATGGTTGTCCACTGCCTTGAAGACTTTTCTATCTTTATGTCCTGTTCTATTCAGAGACATGGACACCTTATGTATTAGTATTTCAGATTGTATTATTTCCCTTTTAGATGCTCTTGCGTTATTCAGACTAGACCCTGAGGGTGTTATTATTATTCCGCACTATTCTACTACTTATATATATATATATATATATATATATATATATATATATATATATATATATATATATATATATATATATATCGTGAGACTTACGTATTTATTCTATTCCGTTGCTTAATTTCATTCCTTTATGTATTTATTCATTGTTGGGTTAAGGGTTCGCTTACCGAGGTGGGAAGATAAGTGTCCGCACGGCTTAGGCAACATAGGTCGTGACACTAGTTTACTTCATTCAGACTTAATCAGGGACCACCTAAACCATACCTTATCATGTTGAGGACTGAATGAACCAGGTGACTCATGCTAACACCAAACCTACCATTTTTAGCCTATGAATCAGCATAGGGGACATATTTGTTACTATTTCAGGCTGGGGATACTATGTGTCAATTACAGCTAATCACGCCATTTAGTTAACTAAGCCATGAACATGTGTAGACTTATACTAAGGTGGGTTCAGACAATGCAAACACAGGCCAGCATCAAGGTTAAAGCTAAATGAAACATAGGAGTAGGTTTATTTCAGTTAATCAGACAGTATGAGGCTCATATTGAAAGTACAGATTACATTCAGTCTCACTTAACATTCCAAATACCAAAACAGCAGATCAAATAATCCACACAGGTAATTCAGTGGCCCTTTTGACATAACAAAACAGGACACACAACTAAACTATCCAAAATGCTACTAACGACATGACTGAGTCAGCAAATGAGACATATATTGTTATTAAACTAAGTTAACATTTGTATCAGATCAGCAAATTGAACCTCAAACTACAATAATTCACTACTGATTGACTAAAATAACTAGTGAACGACATGCTAGGTTATTAAGAATCAAAATTTCAATTAGCAAAAGCACCCACTATACTTAATCATAACTAAACATGGCTTAAGTTGTCACACCCTAATTCCACTAGGGTGTGATGGGCACCCGACCCCATAACCGGAGCCGAGCGAACCCACAGACTTTCATTTCGTACATAATCTTTCCGGACTTTTAATCAAATAGAATGTAGAACATAGTAAAACTTGCTGAAATATATATAGATTTTGTAGCTTTCAAGTCAAACAAATCTATAATCACACGAACTTTATAACATAATACAAAAACGACGCATCGGCTGATGGAGCCGCCTACTAAACCGACATACCATACCCATGACTCTGTCTGCAAAGTCTCTAACATTAACAAAACCTTTAACAAATATACCCTGACTCGACAGCTCTCCAGGAGAAAACGGAGTTTTCCATCTTCGCTGGAACGTCTTCTATAATGTCTTCAACTCATCTGGGAGTACCTGCGCGGCAGGAAACGCAGCCCCCGAAGAAAGGGGGTCAGTACGGAATATGTACTGAGTATGTAAGGCAAGAAGTACAATAAACAGAATCATAATCGGAGTCAGGAGCACAGAAGTATAACAGACAGAACCATAATCAGAATCAGAAGCACAGAAGGAAAGTACCTTATCCGAGACATCATAAATGCTTACTTTCAGGACACAAATAATGCATGCCAGAATCATATATCAGGAAAAATACAAAAGGTAAGTAGCTTACCCAGAATATCAGAATACTTACTTTTCAGTCACAAATGATGCATATCAAAGTCATGCAAAGGGCTCAGGAATATGGTCGCCACTCCCGTCTCTGGCGCCATAACACATCATACTCGAGATGATTTCATATCTCCGAACATCTCCATCATGCATCATAACATGTACACGGTATCTCGGGAACCGGACATATACCATGAGAACTCGGGAACCGGATACACGGATCCTCGGAAACCGGACAGATACCACGAGAACCCGGGGACCGGTCACATCATACTCCATATACATATACACGGTACCCCGGGAACCGGACAGATACCACGAGAACCCGGGGACCGGTCACATCATAATCCATATACACGGTAACCGGAGACGGACATATACCACAGTACTCCGGAACCGAACACATCATACTCCGGAATTATATATTTGTGGAACCCCCCCCCCCCCCCCCAAACAAGGGACTCGGTGAACCATACGCACGACACATACCGGCCCGGGACTCGGCGAAGGAGGTCATAACATATGCACGATCAGAGTAGTGAGAAACCAAATGCACATAAATCAAGACTCAATGGAATAATCGAACGTTCTATTATCTGAAAATCAAGACATCAAAGTTTACAGAGGATACTCCTATCGGAATGTTCGAAGCGGATTACTCATAACAGATTACATACCCATATCAGAATATTCATATCAGAGCACTTGTATCAGAATACTTGTATCAAAATATTCATATCCGAATACTTATATCCAAATACTCATATCAAGTTACTTGTATCGGAGTATTTATATCAAAATAGTCAAATCAAAATACTCATGTCATAATTTCTAGATACTTATATCAGAGGATGCATACAAATCATAGCAAACTCGGAACAATAGCCAAGAGTTTCCCTTAATTATTGTACGGAAATGAGTCAAATAGAGCAATGCAAATAGGTCTCCGGAATTGTGGGCCCACCTCGGGTCAAGTCGAGGTGGCATCCAAAAATTACGAACATTAGACTTTATAGAGCCATCTATGGATGTTTTAGGACAATTTGATTCCGTTTGGAAAAATAACAAAGGTTCAAATCGCTTTTCCAACAAAACATAAAGTACTTAATTCAATTATATTGAATGAATAAGGGTCAAATTTGGCTCGGATTTCTAAGGAGTAGAGTTATCCCCGAGGTTCGTATCATAGCCTATCATAACTAGGACATGCCAAAGAAAGAAAGGGTCAGCCTTACATACCTTATTTGCCTTTTACGCTTGTCCAAACTCGAATCCCGTTTCCTCCAAAATCTACAATTGGTCACATTTACCAAATATTAATTATTAGGCTTTAGGAATTTAATCTCAACCCTATACTTGTCTACAAAAATTTGGGCAGCATCTCCCCTATACATACAACATCCCCGAGATTTAACTAGGCTCCAAATCTCAACAACCATACCAACAACAATACCAACAACATCAACAATCGAATTAAAACGCATTCTAGCATGAATAGTATTCTTTTCCACATAGTGCGACAACTTCCAATCTAACTTCGCACCTCCAAACCAATATCAATGTTTTCATATTCATTTACTAATCAAGATCATTCCAACACAATTCGGAAGCATTTCATATCACTCTACAAAATATTTACAAAATATACAAAAGCTCCACCAACCCATAATCCACCAAAACCTCCAATCTTCAACATAAACATTCACAACACATTTTTATCTTCCAATTTCATTAACAACAATCATAATTTGCACCTTAACAATTCATTTCCATAATTACATAA
The DNA here is from genome assembly GCF_019175385.1 of Lycium barbarum. Taxonomy (NCBI): domain Eukaryota; kingdom Viridiplantae; phylum Streptophyta; class Magnoliopsida; order Solanales; family Solanaceae; genus Lycium; species Lycium barbarum. The sequence goes on along the minus strand of NC_083346.1, from coordinate 44,549,253 downwards.
ATCTATCATAAATTCACTAATCTTTCTGTCACAATTTAACAACCACTTTTCTAACAAGTTTTTGGCTAGCATTCTTCCATTTACACCACAATGCCTCTACAACACAATTAACATAACAAATAAAATTGATTCATCCCTCTACACACACATAAGCATTCGGCCACACACATATATACACACCCACCATGCAACCTTCCATATTTTCATAAATTCTACCCATTTCTACATACTACAACATAAACAAGCCTTCATAACATCATAAAAAGGAATTAAATATTACCTTTTCTCTTCAACCTCTTCACTTGACCAAAGTGCGGAAACGATGAAACGGATGACTTATCTTCCGAAACAATTATACCACGTTGTAGAGGGTCCTTGAATTAGTAGGAATACCACAAGAAAATAATTTTTGGGACAAGATTTCAAGGGGTCAAATTCCCCTAGTCATGGCCGAATGGCCCCTTATTTTTTTTGCTCTTCTTTGTTTTCTTTCTTTCTCCAAATTCTTGAATTAAAAGAGGACTCCTCATATATGTATAAATCTCTCATCACTTTTATATATTTATGCTTAGGTCCCTCAAATATGGTCACATGTCCCCCTTCTTTTTTTTTCTAGAGTTTTCTTCTCTTTTCTTGAATTTTTCTCACATGGTCAAAGAAGACCAAGTGTCTTCTTTTGTACACTTTATCCCCCAAAGCAATGTGGGCATATACTTATGCCACACGGCCAACATGGAAATTTCAAGAATTTTCTTGAACATTTGTGAAATTACCATTTTGCCCCTAGGCTTCCACAATATTACCATGAACTATTTTTCGAATTTTCCTTTTTGCCCTTAACCTTTCTCAACATTTCCATACTACTAATATTCATAAATAATATTCATAACCACTTGTACATTAAAATAATTTTTGGGAAATGGTCATTCCCTTAACTTTGCCACGACTACCTTGAAATATCCGAACGTACAAAATGCAGGATATAACATAAGTAATCACAACCAAACAACTTATGCACATTTGAGCATGCTTAAGCAACTATCAATCAGGAACTTAATTAATAAAGGCAACTAAATGCTTATTTACCATATTTAAGCCACTACCAACAGACAAACTTATCTAGATAGACATTCAGCAATAGTTTTAACTAAACAGCACAAGTATAAGCATACTAACTTAACTTAACTACCAAACAATACCTAAATGCACCCTAATCATGCTTGCACTACTAATATTAACTAACAAACTAACACATAGCAGGACAACAAACAAAAATCAAATAGAAAATAAAATAACTAAAGGGAGGAGGTTTACCTCTTTTTGGCTCACACTAGTCAAGAATGGACTTGGAATGGCCTCCTTGCTCCACCACACTCAGCCACATGCAAATAAAGTGCAATTAAAACTTTAAAAATAACTAAACCGAATAAGTAAAGGTCTCCAAATAAAGAAACCCTAGGTAATCCGATTTTTATGAGTATTGATATTTTAGTATGCTTAAAGTTGTTTGAAATGTGAAGAATCAATCCGTTGGTTTCTTGGTGAACCAATGAGAGACCTTGATTCAAAATACCAATGAGAGAACTTGATTCAAAAATAGGTCAAGACAAATCCCATTAAGGAACTCGTCCTTGTTTGACCATGAATCGCAGAAAAAGTAAGAGAGACAGGAGGGTTTTACCTCTTTAGTGGTGGAACCGTAGTGGTATGGAGGAGAGAGGAAAAGAGCAATTAATGCTCTTACCCCAGATGGTCATGCAACACTGCTGAGTGGCTAGTACGCCTGAAAATTTGCCAAATCCAACAACGTGATGACGTGAGAAAGAGAAGGCACGCGAGGCGGCGCTTAGGGTTCCCTTGGTCAAACCCTGGTCTCGCACTAAGGGGTCATTTGGTTACTTTGTGAAATGAGGAGAAAGAAAGGGGGTTCATCCCCTTTATAACTGCCATGGGTCGGGTCGGTCCGTGTGGACTGGGCCTGGCCAAGCCTTTAAAAGAAAAAGGGGTAGCGTTGTTACATATACACACATATACGTGTGTATACATGTATATCTGTGTAGACGTTCATATATATGTACAAAGGGCTTGACATTGTTTTAATAAATGGCCACAATTAAGACGATCAATTAAATTAAACCCATCAATTACCCAATTAATCAAACTGATGGACACGGTTAATTATGCAAAAGACTTAATCTAGCAATTATGACCTTAATTGATTTTAAACCATGAAATTGGTTATTTCAATCGTGGCCATATTTGACTAACAAATGATTATTTCAATTGTAACCACAATTAATCGTATAGTAAGAAATTTAATAAAATTAACCACAATTAAACACGTGATTAATTTATGATTAATTTTATAAATTGTACAAATGTGAATTGAACAAGAAAAAATTTCGATATGAGAGGTAAAATGACTAACTTACTTAATTAATCTGATTTCTTGAATTAAACGAAGTAAAATACTTACTAATTGATTTTCTGATAATTTTAACAATTAATTGAAAAATTGTTTTTATTTTCTTGATTAAACTCGGCAAATGCGTTATATTAACTGCAAATTAATTTTTAAATGATTGATAATATTATTGAATCCATTTTGCCAGATGAAATGGCAAAATATTATCAAAACAAATTCATGAAATCATTTTGACTTAGAGAGAATACCCATTTCACTCCGTTTGATATCCAAGGACTCTGGGTGATTTAAATAATTTATGGGAGGTCAAAAATTAGGTGTCAACAACTATTTTCAAGAAATAGGACTTGGTCATTCTCCGACCCACGATTATGAGGTTGTTGTTGGCGGAACGAATCGTGAAGAGGCCGGTGGGAATTCTTTATGATGTGTTTGTGAAGGTTGATCGATTCATTGACTTAGAGAAGGCATATGATAAAGTCCTTCGGGAGGTCATTTGGAGATGCTTGGAGTCTAGAGGTGTGTCTGTGGCCTTCATCAGGGCAATTAAAGACATGTACGAGGGTGCCAAGACTAGGGTTAGGACAGTGGATGGTGATTTAGAACACTTTTCGATCGTGATGGGGTTGCACCAGGGATCAAACCTTAGCCTATTTTTATTTGGACGTGAGACATCTTCAGGAGAAAGTGTCGTGGTGTATGCTTTTTGCAGATGATATATTTTTGATTAATGAGATGCGTAGTAGAGTTAAGGATAAGCTGGAAGTTTGGAGAACGACCTTAGAACGAAAGGCTTCAGGTTAAGCAGGACTAAGACGGAGTACATAGAGTGCAAGTTTAATGGCATAATGGAAGAGACAGATGTGGAAGTAAAGATCAAGGCACAAGCTATACCCAAAAGAGGAAGTTTCAAGTATCTTGGGTCTATAATACAAGGGGACGGGGAGATTAACGATGATGTCACACATCATATTGGAGCAGGGTGGATGAAATGGAGGTTCGCCTCCGGGGTGCTTTGCGATAAGAAGATGTTGCCTAGGCTGAAAGGTAAGTTTTACAAAGTGGTGATTAGACCAACATTACTTTATGGGGCAGAATGTTGGCCTGTCAAGAACATTCACGTTCAAAGGTTGAAGGTAGTGGAGATGCGGATGCTCAAATAGATGTGTGGTCATACTAGGAGGGATATGATTAGGAATGAAGATATACGGGACAAGGTCGATATGGCCTCCATGGCGGACAAGATGAGGGAAGCAAAACTGAGATGGTTTGGGCATATGAAAAGAAGGAAGATGCGCCAATTAGGAGGTGTGAGAGATTGGCAGTCGCAGGAGTTATGAGAGGTAGAGGTAGGCAAAAAACGAACTAGAGAGAGGTGATTAGACAGGACATGGTACAACTTCAGTTAACCGATAGAAGTTTAGTAGGTAATTGAGTTTCATCGCGCTATGTGTGAGAGAGATGGGAGGCTAGCCTTTCTATCTCTTCTTCTTCTTTTAGTTAGTAGTATTATTTTGGTATCGCATAGATCATTATCCTTATGTGTGTCTTACTATGTGTTGCTACAGTTGTTTAGTATCTTCATATTTTGCTGTCTTATTTCTCTTACATTTCTGCATTTGACTACGTTTTTTAGCTGAGGGTCTATTGAAAACAGCCTCTCTACCCCATAAAGGTAGAGGTAAGGTCTGCGTATATCTTACCCTTCCCAAAGCCCACTTATGGGACTACACTGGGTATGTTGTTGTTGTTTATCATTTTGGGAAAACCTTTCCTAGCAATGGGATGAACTCTAGTTGATGTTGAAAGTAGTGAACTCAAATTCCGAATAAACAATGAGGAAATCACTTTCCATGTTTGAAAATCAATGAAGCAACCTGCGGATATGAGTGTGGTGTTGGTGATTGGTACTATTAATGAGGTCGTTAAAACTACTATTGAGCAAGATTAGTTGGCGAGGTATTGGCGGCGGTGTTGATGAATTATGATGGTGAAAATTTTGAAGATTTCGAAGAGACAGTAAATGCCTTGGTGGGCATGGGGTCTTACAACTACCAGCCCAAGAAACTTGATCTTGACTTGGGAAATCGAGAAACTCCTCCAACGAATCTATCCATCATTGAACCACCTACCTTGGAACTCAAACCTCTTCCTTCACACTTGAGGTATCAGTTTCTTAGCCCAAATACCACCTTGCCCGTCATTGTTTCCACCCGGTTGATCGAGTCACACATTGAGAGATCGTTGGTAATATTGCGGAGGTACAAAAGGGCAATCAGTTAGTCTACTACGGATATCCAGGGGATTCCTCCAGGTATTTGTACTCCTAAAATTCAACTTGATGAAGATTGTGTGCCAAGTGTTGAATATTAAAGAAGGTTGAACTCTCCTATGCAAGAAGTGGTTAAGAAAGAAATCATCAAGTGGTTAGATGCCAGAGTGGTTTATCTAATCTCGGATAGTCCTTAGGTAAGTTCGGTGCAATCTGTTCCAAAGAAGGCTGGCATAATTGTGGTTCCGAATGAGAAGAATGATTTATTTCCAACACGTACGGTCACCAATTGGAGAGTGTGCATGGATTACCAGAAGCTAGATCATTGGACCAAGAGGGATCACTTCCCAATACCCTTCATGGACCAAATGCTTGGTAGGCTTACGGAAAGGGATTTCTAATGCTTCTTGGATGGCTAGTCGGGGTATAACCGAATCACCATTGAGTCTGAGGATCAAGAGAAGACCACTTTTACTTGTCCTTGTGGTACTTTTGCATTTAAAAGGATGTCCTTCGGCTTGTGTAGTGCCCCCGCAACATTCCAATGGTGTATGATGTCCATTTTTCCCGACATGATTGAGGAGTCTATTGAAATCTTCATGTATGACTTTTCCGTAGTTGGTGACTCGTTTGATCATTGCTTGGACAATCTAGCCCAAGTTTTAAAGAGATGTGAAGAAACAAACTTGGTTCTCAATTGGGAAAAATGTCTCTTTATGGTGAAGGAAGGTATCGTGCTTGGTCACAAGATATTAGAGAGGGGTATAGAGGTCGACAAAGCAAAAACTGAAGTTATCTCAAAACTTCCTCCTTCTATTACCATAAAGGGTGTCCAAAGCTTCTAGGGTCATGCCGGGTGTTATAGAAGTTTCATCAAAGACTTCTCCAAAGTGGCAAATCTTTTGTGCAATTTATTGAAAAAAGAGTCCAAGTGTGTGTTCGATGATGCATGCCACAAAGCATTTGAGTGTTTGAAAGAAAATCTAACCTCGGCTCCGATTATTGTTGCTCCGGATTGGTCAAAGCCATTCAAACTTATGTGTGATGCAAGTGGAGTTGCTATGGGGGCTGCTCTTGGGAAAAGGCGTGAGAAGGTTTTTCACCCCATCCATTATGCAAGCAAGACTCTCAATCGAGCTTATTTGTTGGGGACCCTGTCGTAGTCCACACCAATCATGCGGCTAATCGATAGCTCATGGCAAAGAAGGATGCTAAGCCAAGGTTGATCTGTTGGGTGCTTCTATTGCAAGAATTTGACGTTGAAGTCAAGGACCGTAAAGGGTGTGAGAAGCAAATGGCAGATCATTTCTCACGACTTGATGAAGAAGGAGGCCAGTTGATGAGCAAAATCATTGAATCTTTTTAGGATGAGCAAGTGTTGGCGACATCACAAGATTTGGTGCCATGGTATGACGATTTAGGAAATTATCATGCAAGTGACATTATGCCGGAATATTTGACCTCTCATCAAAAGAAAAAGTTTTTTAATGATGTTTCGAAGTTCTATTGGGATGAGTCATATCTTTTTGGGGTGTGTGCCGACAATTTTATAAGGAGGTGCATCCCGAAGTTGAGATAATGCCTATTATTGAAGCTTGTCATTCTTCACCCGTTGGTGGCCATCATAGTAGTTCGAGGACGGCGGCGAAACTTCTTCAAAGTGGTTTCTATTGGCTGACAATATATCAAGATGCCTACGATTTTGTGAAGCCTTTTGATCAATGCCAAAGACATGGGGCATCTCAAGGAAGAATGAGCTACCCATGACACCAATCCTTGAAGTGGAACTATTTGATGTTTGGGGTATAGACTTCATGGGTCCGTTTGTAAGTTCCTACAACAACAAATACATTCTTGTTGTAGTTGACTGTCTATCCAAGTGGGTGGAGGCCATTATGCTTCCGATAATAAAGGAAAGAGTGTCACCGCGTTCTTAAAAAAGAACATCTTCTCAAGGTTTGGTACTCCACGGGCAATCATTAGTGATATGGGTTCCCAGTTTTGTAACCGGTTGTTTGGGACTCTTCTTGAAATATATGGAATCATACACAAGGTTTCCATAACCTACCATCCTCAAACAAGTGGGAAACTTGAAGTGTCAAATAGGGAGATCAAGAGCATCCTTTCCAAAACAGTGAATGTCAATAGGACCGGTTGGTCGAGGAAATTGGATGATGCACTTTGGGCGTACCGGACTGCGTAAAAGACTCCAATTGGCATGTCTCTGTATCAATTGGTGTTTGGTAAATCTTGTCATCTCCTGGTGGAACTTGAGCACAAGGCGATGTGGGCCTTGAAAAAGTTGAATCTTGATTAGAATGATGCCTCACACTTGAGGATGGAGCAGTTGAATGAGTTGGATGAATTCTGACTTCGTGCTTATGAGAGCTCTTCACTCTACAAGGCCCGTATGAAGTATTTCCACGACAAGAGGATCTTGAAGAGAGAATTTAGTCTGGGAGATCAGGTTTTGCTATTAAATTCGAGACTCTGGCTGTTCCTTCGAAAAATTGAAATCCAAGTGGTCGGAGCCGTTTGAAGTAAACCTGTCAACGGGCTAGGCACCGGTTCAATGAAAACACAACCCGGCCGGTCCTTAGTCCAGTTCGGTTATCGGGTTGGTCTAACCAGGTTCAACCGGGCCAGGTTCCGTTAGGACATCCGAATCCAACCAGGCCGAGTTTCATTAAAATAATATTTTTTTAAAAAAAAACTAATTTATTTTTATTTTTTAGAAATTGTTCTAATTTAGTTGTAAGTTGTAACTTGTGTCTTGTAACTTAAATATTTAAAACTTATGGTCTTTAAAAAATTAATTTAACGGCATTAACGAGTCTAAAAAATTACTAATAAAAACACATATAGTATTATAGTCACAAACACACAAACTCAAGCGGCTAATATTGATAAATCAAATCAAAAAGACAAACTTTAAGTAAAATCTTAAAACATGAAACAAACAAACTAACATTACAACATGAAACGATACAAACTTGAAACTTGAAATATGAATGACAAACATAAACAACAAATTTAATAAACTTCATAAATTTCGAACTTTTATGCATCTGGATCCAGGTGTCTATTCTTCAAGTGACAATTCATCGAACTGATACCCGTCCAACAAGAATAGGTCATGGTAAATCCACAAAGTTTGCATTTAACCTTATCATCTTCAAAAATGTCAAAATACCTCCACATGAAACTTCTTCTTGCCATTGTTGGACGAGGAGGAGGATTATCGCTATCCATTAGTTTGAAATTTGAACTTGAAAGTTGAAAGTTGAAAGTTGGGGGAGGGAGAGAGGGAGAGAGAGAGAATCAAAGTAGGTACTTGTGAAGTTGTGAGAAGAAACTTAAAAAATGAAGAGTATTATAGATTGAAAAAATGAAGAATAATAAAGTTAAAAGTTCAAATTTTAAATTCCATGGTTCAAATTTTAAATTCCAAAGTTAAAAACTTAATAAATTTTAATTTTTAAAGTAGCTGACCATCTGCCACGACCCGTCTAGAGGGCCGCGACGAGCGCCCAGTGCTAGCCCACCCGGGCACCCCTTGGCTTACACTTACACTTACCTCTAGGTGAGCTATATAATCACATGCATAATTCTATCCATTCATCATACTAGTCCCATTGGACGACAATGCTTTCATATCATGGTTGGCATCTATACCACGTCAATGTACATGAGCCGTCAAGGCTATCAAAATAATATACAAAATATAGGCCGACAAGGCCAGACATATCTAACCATATTCACGTGTCTACGAGCCTCTAAGAAGAGTAAAACATATCACATAAGCGGGACAGGACCCCGCTATGCCCATAATTATATACACAAAAGAATAAGTACCCAAAAGATATGGCTCCGAATGAAATGGAGCTCTGCTATGTAGTCTCTGAGAATACAGCTATGGATCGAGCCTGTCTCCCTGTGCACCTGCGGGCATGACGCAGCGTCCACAAACAAAAAGACGTCAGTATGAATAATGTACTAAGTATGTAAAGCATGATCAATATCAATATAGAAGCATAATAAGCAACATAAGAAATAGCACAAGATGGGAAGCGGTGTTATCATCGTCATAGGCACTTACTTGCCTTACATAGGATCTTTCTGTTTCTAATGCGTATTTACGTACATACATCCATATCCGTATCCGTTCCATATCTGTACTCATGTTCGCATACATACCCTTATTCGCATTCATATCATAACATGTTCGTATTCATATTCGTATCCATATCATATACATAGCATTTACATAGCATAGTCGACCATGCAGGATCGGTGTTTCATACATACTTGGCCAACCAAGGCTTAAGGTCACTCATACCTGGCACTACCAAGGCTTCAGGGTTACATCTACCTGGCCCTACGAAGGCGTCAGGGTTATCCGTACCATCTGCAGAGGTGTGCGCGCATTTCATAATCATATACATACTTATTTGCATATCTTACCTGGCCTCATAAGCTCAGGGTTCCATAATAGTCATACATAGACACATATCATAATAGCTCATAAGCATCTTTACTATTTACATCATCATCATAATCGTCATCAACATCATTATTACTATTATCGTCATTCATCACATTTATCTTTATAGGCTTACTCGTCATACGAGGGGTTTAGTGCAATCGTAGCGTATCAAGAATCGTGAGCTTACTAGCTCGGAAGATCGAATCATTTGAAGAATATCATAGCCTCATAGAAGATTTATATGTTTGGCCAAAGAACCATGCCTTATGAAAGAAGATTTAGCCTTACATACCTTTTTCGTTCACTATTTTACACTTGCGTGTTCTCCTCCAATGCTAGCGTTTCTACCTTCATTAAAGTCATACTATCATTAGAATCGATAGCTAACATATATGACTAAAACTAGAGAAAATCGGACAGCATCTCCTTTATTTATACGACATTCCTCCATAACGTATATCAACTCCCAAACGTCAATAATATATTCACAATACCATAACAATCGTCATTATTCATCCACATTATCCACATTTCTCAATTTGCTTTCAATTACCCATATCCATGGCTATAACACACGACTATGTCCATTCACGTACATTTCTCACCTCATGTTCTCAACATCATTTATAACACATTTACATCACAATACATCAAGACTCATAACTCAATTCAAGCTATTTCTCAAAATGGCACTATTCCACATTCATGACCCATTTTGCCATACCTCTTTACAATCCAAGTTTTTCAACTCTTAAATACCTTAAACAACATAGAAACATCATAATTCTTACCTTAGATATCGTAGGAACAAGCCTTGGTTGATAATACTCCACTTGAGCAAAACCCTAGTTTATCTCCAATGAGATTTCTTGACTTGTATGATCCTTAATGGGTTTTCTTATACTTGATTCACTTAGTATATGTTGTTGATCACCAAATATCCTTGAATTCTTGTGGAATTTATGTAGAGAGATGGTTTAGAGAGAAGGGGTGTCATGTAGAAGTGAAATGAAATGAAATAATAAACTTGGTCCCCATTTTAATAACCCAAAAATCTGATCTGAAATGAACAGTCGTCGAAAGTGCACAGTGGTCGTAAACCCAGTTTACGGTCTGTATTCTAGTTTACGGGCCGTATTTCGTGGTCTTATTTAAGCATAGCAGAACCAGAAAGGTATGCTGGAGTCATGGTGATTTATGATCACGGTTTACGGGCCGTATTTCGATTTACGGTCCATATTCCAAGTCGTATTTAACGATTTGATCATTTGGCAGAAAGTTGAAGTTTTGGAAGTTGAAATACGACCTGGCAGTTTACGGGCCGTATACCACTTTACGGTCCGTATTTCATTTTACGTTCAACTGGCCAAAGTGCAAGTCTGCAACTTTCCACATGTTTAGATTCTATAGTTAGTCATCATGGAGCATAACCTATCTCTTATTGCAATCGCCTTTGGAATCTTACTTAGGGTCATCAATGTCATTTCATACTCATGGAAATATCGTATACTCGTACTCCTCACTAGTTCATTCACTTGTGCAACAACGGAGGATTTTTTTCCGAGGTGTAACACCATCTAAGTACAAAATTATAAATATAGAAATAAAAGTCTTCTAGCAATATATTTTGTCACATATGATTTTTAGTACTTAATAATTAATACTTATAAAAAGGAAAAGACCTAATAAGTAATACTTAATATTTATCTTATGTTATTTTAATTAAAGATAAAATTTTAGTACTTAATACTTAATAGTTAATACTTATAAAAAGAAGTAATAGAGTAAGACAATTTGTAAGTACATTCTTCAATGATTCACCAATTTCTCATTATCCTTGTAAGCTCTTCCATGTCAACATGAGGTGTTTCTCCTGTTGAAGTTCCATCTCCAATTAGTTCTCCAATCACTTCATCTTTCGGCTCATCTAGATAATTATTTGCACGTCTTTGATTTCTTCGCTTTGATCTTATCCAATCTCTAAAACATACTAGAACTTCCAAAGCTTTTCTACCCAATGAGTGATGGGTGTCTCCTAGCTTTCTTGGCTAAATGATCTCTCTGATGCAACTGTTGAAATTGGCACATTTAGTACGTCTTGGGCCATTGCGGAAAGAACGGGAAACTACTTTGCATTGTCCTTCCACCATTTCAGTGGTGAAAAATCCCTCTTTGGCTCATTCGCCTTTTGCAAGTAGAATTGAAGCTCGTCAATGTTCCTGCTACTATGTTGTGTGATACTAGAAAAAGTACCCCAAATAGCAAAATTAGGATCTTCATCGTCATCATAATCTGTAGAAGCAGAACTAGAAGAAAGACTAGGATCGGGTGTAGCAGGTATATTAAATGTGTCAATTAAATTTGCATAACAATTATATAATTGCCGCAGATGTTGGTTAAGTGTACTCATACAAGTCAAGTAACATGGAGTTTCAGTTGCACCAATGTCCATATAGTCGTACAAACTTTTAATTTAATTATGAGTGTCATTCAACTTAAAAGAAGGATTTAAAACAGCACCAATTAGATACATAGGACCAATAGGATAAAAATATTTTTTAAATTTTGCAATCATCTTTTCAACAGCATTTGTATACCGAACATCCTTCTTCAAATTATAAAGTAGGTCTTAACAGTAGGGTAATAAGCTCCAGAAAACATAACTGTAGCCACATAAAATTTACATAAAAATTTAACAACTTCATCAATGGTGACCCAAATATCAGGTGTTAACACGACTTGGATCGGTACAGTGAGCATTAGCAACTTCAGTTATAGGACTTCTATATTTGTAACAAACTTTCAAAAATATATACGTATAGTTCCACCTAGTAGCAACTTCTTCCGGCATGTATCTCGGGGTAAGTCCCAACGCATGAGACTTCTTTTTAAATTCTATAATTCTACCAGCTTTATTATTTTCTTGGATAACACCAACTGCTCTTCTAACTAGAGTAATCTCATGGTCAAATAATCCAAGGCCACTTTTAACAATTAGATGACTTGAACCATTGAACGCTACCACAATTTCACTTGCTCGTTGCTATTTTTGTTTTTTCAAATAAAGCATAAATAAATTAAAACAAAAAACCAATTAAGAAAGATAATAATTATTTCTAGCACTTTGAGAATTGAGAGATAATTGAGAATTTGAGATTGAAAATGGAAAATAGAGAGTACGGGAGTTGTGTGGAAAAAATATGATGAAGGGTGGGGACTATTTATAGATTTTCTAAAGGGTTGGGGTTTCACGATTCAAATCACGAATCGGGCGGGCACCTACTCTTTTTCCCACCTGGCAGGTGAACCCAACCCTTACAGATTCATCCAACAACATAATACATAAATAAGAGCAACAGAAGTCTGAAAACATAGATATATAGTAATGCGGAATACAACAACTACCCAAGGGATCTGATCTGAATAGTACATGAGCCTCTAAGTATACAACTTGAATAAAAATTACAACCACGACCTGAATACAACTTCTGTTTAAATGAAAATTAAACAGAAAAGTCTAGATGAACTCCATGACATCCTTGAAGGCTAATCAAACCTCACTGATGTACCTGGAACAACTCTACACCCCGAAAAGGGTGTAGCAAGAGTACTAAATACTATGTACTGGTAGATATCATAGGCCGACAATAATTAGCTAACATATATAAAGAAAGGTACTGAAGAATAGAAATGCTAGCAATCAAGTACAAACACCACACAGTCAGAGAACAACAACTCAAGTATAGAAGTACCACGTCAGAATCCATGAAGTACGAGAATGAAGTAATCACTAAGCACATCCATGTAAGACTTGCAGTAATGTGAACCCCACTAGATCTCAGCAATCTACAGTCATAGCCTAGGCAGAAACTCTAGTCCTCGAATCCATCAAGTGTCTAGGTAAGTAATTAACAACCACGCAGCATCTCAAGTGAATCAACAACTAAGAAACCAAGGCCGAACGCACCATGCAATACAATAGATACAACAACCAGAATCAGAGATGTGAATGGATGTAATATGAATGCATGTGTGATGCAATGCAATGCACTGGACAACTGTCTCATATCGTACCCACATGATATGGACGGAATATCTCCACATCTCGATAGGCATGACCCATGGGGGACCCGCGAAGTCCATGTACCAGTCACTCCGCACACAGCCCAGAGATGACTCTCACCACAACACCAGCCGCCCATCACTAGCCATTCCACACACAGCCTAGAGATGGCTACTATATCAAATATGTCTATAGTCACTCTGCGAACAGCACAGAGATGACTTTTCATCCTTCACTTTCTCCATTGGAACCACCTCCCAGTATTATGAGAAATGCAGGATGAAATGCGTGTATGAATGTCAAATTCAACAATAATCATGAGGTGAACAAATATAATAGCATCCGTAAATCAACTACCGATATGAACTTATTCCCAAATCTGCACAATGCCATGTCCGGAACAATTTCCCTTCAGAACACATAGGTAACACCAAATATATATGCAAGAGAGGCCATACGAGATATGCACGTAGCAAACACCATAATAAGAAGCCTTGGATGTTTCACTTTCCCTCTTATCATTATTAATATCAAATCACAGTTCACAACAATGAATCATGTAGAATATGTATGAATGATACGCATGTATCAATCTCAAGTGTAAATCATAATCAAATCTCAATCACGCCACACATGGACACATATCACAATATCAATAGCGATGCAACACTATAAAGTGAAATCATATCAATCCCAATCGTGCCACACATGGACAAATATCACAATATCAATATCAAGTTAAGTCATTTCCTCTATCCATGATAGTTTCAAGATAAGTGAGAGACAATTGTATCATAATCACAATATGGCAACTAAGTACAAGTCCAATATCACACACATGGCATCAAGTGTCAATAAATCACAAAGAGGCAACAAGTCCACCAATCAATCAACAATACCAAAACTAAGTAATCCATCCCAACTTCATACCCGAAGGCGTAACATGCTTTCTCCTACAATCACTAACTCTACATCTGCTTCGCTAACCGAAGTCTAACCAGAAGGTAAGCCGTAACCTACCTCGCTGCTGAGCTGGAGCCACGAACAATCAAATCTGAGCCTTGCCCTTCCGAAGAGCCTCCAAGTACTCAAAGTCTAGCCATTACAGAATTCTAAGTTAGAAATGAGAAGAAATAACATACATGTTGCTATACTACCGTTCGAATCAATATCAACTAAGAAAATGGGGGGAAATGGGCCCACAAAGGTAAAACGGGTATTTCAAATATGGAATAGGTAACTCAACGTTCTAGAAGTTCACTTCTACTCCTCAGTTGCTAAATTAACTCAAGAATAGGCCAATTTCATCATTCAAGTCAAAACTCTCAATTTGGGTATAAACCCTAACTTTTAATCTTTCAAATCAATAACTATAATGGAATATTCAAGCCTATTGGTTACTAATTCATCAAATTCCATGCTAAGATTAGTCAAACCCATGAACAAATCTCATATTGAAAGACTAAATATCAAATAATAAAGTAAAGGTCAAAACCCCTTTTTCTTCCTTAATTTCTCTAGATTTTCTAGCATAGATTCATGCTTGGGAAAGGTAAATGGATGAATCAAGGTTAGAGAACTTACCCCTAAGAGAAATCAGCTTGGAACCTCTTCAACTCGCCTCAAAGACTCTTAGAAACAATAAATGTAGGAATAGGAAATGAGGGGTTTTAACTTAGCAATAAATAGGATTCTGGTCTGCGTCACCCGCCGCAGCAGTACAGGGATCGCTACGGCGGGTCTGCTCCGGCGGCTGACTATCCGCCAAAGCAAGTCTGTTGTAGCGAATTACTACGAATCCACTACGACACGCAATAGCAAATCCAGACTGGCCGAGGCAGGTCCACTACAGCGCATAGGATGCCGCCACAACAGGCACAAGACACCAGAACAATGTTGGTTTTTCACCAACTTTATCCCAAAACCCAAATGTCTCCCGAGACCTTTCAGATACAAACCAGGCATACAACCATACATAAAAACACGCTACAGACTCACTCGTGGTCTTGAAATTTCCAATGGAGGTCTATTTGACTGGGTCAACACCCAATGGCCAAAGACTAACTTTCCAACCAATAACCCAAAATGCTCATCCCACCAAGTCAAAATCGACTATCCGGACCTTTTGGAATAGACGAATTTCTAAAAAAGGTCTGTTCACCCAAAGTCAACTATCGGTCAACCGTTTTTCACTTTAAGGCTCTACTTCGCAATAGTCATCATAAAACTCTCCCGACTACCTCGGGAATCGAGCCACCCAACCCGACGGGTCAAAATTGTACTAATAGGACTCGAGAAAGGGTCAATGTCGGTAAATGGGTCAAAAGCACTATAACGACCAAACAGGTCGTTACATGGGGTGGTTTCAAAATAAAAGAAAAATCAGGCAAAATCTGCCAAAAAGCCATTAGGCTTAACGGTCAAGAAGACCAGAAATTTAAAAAAAAAATACTGAACATTTGAATTGTTACCGTTGAACCAAACAGCCTAACCTCACCCGTGTGGGTTCGGGTTACCCACTAACCCTTCCAACCCTACCCCCTATATCATGGGACGGTTCGGTCCGGGCTAAAATCGGTTCCTGTCCGATAGACAGATTTAGTTTGAAGTTACCCAAGTGCTCCCTCACGGAGCAATTGAAACCGTGCATCTAAGTGGAAATCAGATTAAGGTGAATGGGCAAAGATTTAAACATTACTTGGCTTTTCCTGATAAAGTGAAGATAATTGAGTTGATCTACCTCAACAACCCATGACAAGGGTAGAACCGTCTTGCCGCGACATTCGCTCCTTTGGAGGCAACCCAAGATTTTTTTTTTTGCATTTTTTTATGTTTATTTAAGTGTGTATGAGTTAAAATCGGATGCAGAAAAACACGGAGTGGAAAATTGCCACCTGAAGTGAAATCAAGTGGAACAATCCTCATGCATGACCTGCGGAACAAGCTTGTCTTGCAGGATGCACCTATGACTCCTGTTAAACGCAGGTCAGCCCATGGAAAATCTTAGAACGGGAACCTCTCTGAACAGCTATGCGTCACACGCATGACTCGCAAAGCGTGTTTGAGACCAGCCTATGATTCGTATGCAAAACAGGTGAAAGAAGTCACGCGGGTCAATCTAAAATTCACCCGACCCTACCTGCGTGTCTTGATACTTACATTTCAAATTTCTTTTTCTCTTTCCCAATCCCCCAACATTATCTGTGAACCCCGACTCTCTCCTTACACTTCTTCTTCATATCTATCTTTATTTTTCTCTCAATATCAAAAATCACAAATGTATCGGCAACCATTCGTCAAGGGTTTTAAAATCAGCCACTATCTTGCACACACCACTGTTCATCATAGAATCAAGTTAAGCAAAATCATCGATTCTCAAGTATGATACTCTCGCCCATTTCTCGCTTCATGGTAATACTTCGTTGAATGGACTAATTGCAATGGGTTTTCAATTCAAATTCAAATTTTTGAACTTGTATTGTAATAAACCCTAGGATTTAGTAAAGTCAAAATTTTGAACCTATATTGTAATAAACCCTAGGATTTAGTCGAGTTGGGTTGAAAGTAAAGGGTCGCATAGGGATTAGAAATCGGAAAGCATTCGTTAAAATTGAACATGTATTTTAATAAACCCTAGGATTTAGTAAAGTCAAAATTTTGAACCTATATTGTAATAAACCATAGGACTTAGTCGAGTTGGGTTGAAAGTAAAGGGTCGCATAGGGGTTAGAAATCGGAAAGCATTAGTTAAAATTGTGCAATATTGGTGTGCCATAATCTCGGTTGGGTTGCTTGTATCTACCATTGGGAAATTCTTTAGTACTCATTGTGTCGAAACTTTCTTAAAATCATGAGTTCCCACCACATGTTTGATAAATTGTTTGAACGAATAGTTTGCTTGAACTCAATGAATGTAGGTGTTTACATAAGTTGTCTCGAGCTGGTAGAAGTAGAACTCGGGGAATTCTTCTGTCATGACACAACTAGAGGGCCACGATGGGTACCCGGAGCTTTCCTATCGAACACAACATTTCCTTCTATTATCTGCATCATCCTGAGTTAATACAAGTCTCAAAGCAACACTTAGTATGGGACAGTCCTCAATTACTTCTTGAAACATATATATAAATGTACAAGCCCATGAGGCTACAAAATGACATACAAAACATACGCTAAATAGATCATAAGACAACTACTACCCACATATATGTATCTACGACCCTCTAACTGGGATACTGAAATCATATGGACGGGACAGGACCCCGCCTTGCCCCAAATATGTACACAAATCAATATATCAATAAGCGACAGCTCCGGAGTAGTGGAGTGCTCATGTATATCTGTTGTTAAAGCTACTAAGCATCTGTACCGTCTCCCTGTCTACCTGCACGCATGAACGCAGCGTCCATAAATGAAAGGACGTCAATACGAACAATGTACTAAATATACAAGGCATGTATAACAACATAATAAAGAAATAAAAGAGCATAAGATGAAGGAATAACATGTAACTGATTGCCTCTTAAGGCGGAGTCATGCATGCTAACTTTTAAATTTAAAACATCATCATAGCATATATACATACATAAAATGCCCGACCATATAACTACGGTGTGATCATCATTAGCCCGCGTTCGGGCCTTCCGCATCCGGGGTAAACATCTCATGCGTCCCACTAGTGGTGTCTGCCCGGCCAACTAGGCACAGTGTAATCATACATATACATAACATAAAGCATGCATGAGAGCCCAAGTGAAACCAACAACTCTATCGGAGTGACGTAAGGTCGGTAACCTCCGATTATATTATTGAACAACCATCATCACTATGTCTCACCTTGAAGGAACTAGTATCATGAGGTGAGATGGCCAACAATAATTAACATCAAAGAAATTATGAAATAAGATCATTAAGCTCATAATAGTATCAATTCATAAGCTCTGGAATCTCTAGAAGTGAAATAATCATGATTATCATTATCATAGAACACATCTTACCTCTTTCTCATAAGAAGCTCTCAAGAATCTCTAACTTTCAACTTTTGGGATGTAAGAAGGTCATGGAAATATAGAGAGGAAATCATAATATAGGAGTCATGCCTTTGAAAGAAAGGGGCTAGCGTTACATACCTTTTACGTCTCCTTAACGACTAAATGTTCTCCTTCCAAGCTCATAACTCTTAGAGCATGTAAAGATAATCCTTGGATGTATATAATTCACTTGAGAGAAACCCCAACTTCAATACCAATGGAATTCTTGACTTCTATCAACCCTAGTGAGCCTCTTTTGCACTTGATTCTCTTGATTCTAGGTAATGAATCCTTGATTTCCCTTAAGTTTGAGTTAATATGGTGGAGAGAATAATCTGGAGCTTTCAAGACTTGTGGAGAATGTAGGAAATGAAAATTATGAACAAGGTTCATCCATTTATAGTTGGACCTAGAAAGTTCCAGCGAGGCGATTCGACGAGCGGGTCGACGGTCCGTCGACTTGCTCCGTCGACCTGTGCCTGCAGATCCGAGGTTGCAAAAACATGTTGACGGTGCATAATGATGGTACTTCGACATGTCAAGGCCTGTTGACACTGACTGATGTCTACAGATCTCCCCGAATCAGTTCAGATTGCGCCGATTCAATTCGTTCAACTTACAATACTGTAAGTTGCCAGGAATAACTGCTGGTACTTTTGTACACGGGGTAAGACACTTTCTACCTCCAAAACACAGGCACGGGTCTCCATTCCTAAGGCATACCCGAGTAGGAACTATGAGTTCTACTATGAAGAAAACGAGAGGTGTAACATTCTCCCCCTTAGAAACATTCGTCCTCGAATGTTGGGTTCTCGGTCACCCATATCCGCTACCATGGCCGAAGCATACCTAGCCAAAGAATTGAAGCGCAGACTATACTCGAAGGCACTCATGCTCCCTTGCCTAAGATTTAGGAATTTATCAGCTCTAGCCCGCCGAACCTCTGGAGGCAAGAAATGTCGGAGGAAGGCATCCACAAATTCTTGCCATACCGGGGGAAATGCATTGGCTCCCCGTGAAGACATCCAAACTGTATACCTATGAACCGCGACATCCCACAATCTATAGGATGCTAACTCCACCCATTCAATGTCTAAAGCATGCATTAACCGAAGTGTCCTCAACATCCCATCAATAAAATCCTGAGGGTCCTCTTCTAGCCACATTCTGGGATTTCTGAAATACATAACACAGTTAAGGAAAGAGAAGTCCTTATATCATAACTCTATCGCACCATCTTATGAAGAAAGAAGGTCATTCATTCCTAAAATGTCCGCACCCTCCTGTTTATAAGTGTGGCGCGCAACACACCCATAAACAAGACTCTACTGTACACGGCTCGTAGACACACCCTAGGACCGAACTGCTCTGATACCAATTTTGTCACGACCCGACCCGAGGGCCATGACGGGCACTCGGTGCTAACCCACCCAGGTGCCTCTTATCGTATATTCATATTCACATCTAGGTGGACCACATAGCTTGTTCATAAATTCTATACATCAATAACGCTAAACTCATTGGGCAAGAACACATTTATACCTGTCACACCCTCATCTTGATAGGGCATGATGGGCACCCGACTCCCTTCAGAGTCGAGCGAACCCTTAAACATTCGCTTTACGAAAACCTGTCATTTCAAAAACTTTTAAACACATGAAACTTTTCCAAATAGAGGTCATTATCTTTATACAAATTATAAAAAAACTTTCAATCAATTACGTACTTTTTACCAACTGAAATCATCTAAAAATACATACTCTTTTAACAAATATAAATGATTCGCACTTCTCGACGCCTTATCCACAGGACACTGTCTGCAAAGTCTCTAACACATACAAAACACCATAACAAAGGTACTCGACTCGGCAATAGTCCGAACTGAGATGGAGCTCGCCAATCTCGCTGGAATACCTTCTAGCAAAATCTTCTACTCACCTGGGTGTACCTGCGTGGCATGAAACGCAGCCCCCGAAGAAAGGGGGTCAGTACGGAATATGTACTGAATATGTAAAGCGGGAATACATGATAACCATCGCATAATTTAGGAAAGAAGAAATCATAACCAACCCAATACCTGCAGCCTTCGCTGGAAGAAACGTAAATATGTACGCAAATCTCAAGCAGGCTTCAAGTAAATAATTGCAATCTAACTAACATTTTCAAAATAAGTAATGTAATCTAACACACCTCCTTTAAGTGAATAATGCAATGCAACACACGTGCCGCTTCCGGCAAATTAATGATGGCCCCTTCGGGCAGCCGCTTCCGGCTCTATATCAATAATGGCCCCTTCGGGTAGCCGCTTCCGGCTCTATATCAATAATGGCCCCTTCAGGCAGCCGCTTCCGGCTCAACATCAATAGTGGCCCCTTCGGGCAGCCGCTTCCGGATCTATATCAATAATGGCCCCTTCGGGCATGAATGCAAATATGCAAATGTATGGAAATCTCTTTTAAAGAAAATCCATAACATAAACTAAGGCCACGTGTCACATAGCACACTCAGACATAAACTGAGGCCATAGCGCACCCAGGCGTAAGCTGAGGCCATAGCTCACTCAGGCACGAGCTGAGGCCATATATCATATAGCACACTTAGCTACGTCATGAAGTCATCTACTGACTTAGGCTTGAAAATCTCGCACCCCCTTCGGAGTGGTTTTTGGAAAGTCTAAATAATAAAATCTCGCACTCCCTTCGGAGTGGTTTTGAAAATCGACTTTATGTTTCCTTTAGTACAAAACTAGTTTTCTTGAAATCATTAGTAAACCACAAATACGTTTCAAGTAAATCCGAGTTAGTCTACGAAAGTTACGAGCTTTTGAAGTACGGAACCTTCTAAAAGCATTTCATAAGCCATATTTCGAAATTCAAGTATTATTCATATTAGGAAACATCTGAATAATGTTTTGGACCAAATCAAATAGGGACCTTAAGATCATATTTAAGTATCAAAATATTCATCAAAGACTTTAGTCATATCGATTTTTTTTCGAACAACATTCGGAAATATACCCACTAAAATCTTTGAACGTCATGTATATACATATCAAACCATATGGAGTACTTATGGAAATCAAAGACATCGGCCATCCTAGTGGCGCTAAGAATAGAATTTTCCTTAGAATCATACATATACGTTATTTGTTCATTTCATAAAGGTCATGCCAAAAGAAAGAAAGGTAGGCTCTACATACCTGTCAGTGACTTAGTCGTGGATCCTTTTCGCCTCGTCGCACTTTTAGCCTATTTATATAAAAGTAACGTTATCGTTAGTAACTATATTTTCTAGTCCACAATTCTATAACCCATTTCTTATTGAACCTATATTTTAGTTTATATATCCCCATTTAGGGTTTTTTTATTATCTAAAAATCTAGCGAAAATCCGGCAGCACTTCCCCTATACATTCGCCTATCCCAAATTTTCAATCGCCCTCCTGTTGACACAGAAATACCAACAACAACATATGGATACAATCATATCTTCAATTCTTTCAATTCAACGAAAACAACATCATATTCACATCAACAAAATTCCAACTTTAACTTTCTAATCTTTTCGCCATATAATCCATGATAATAACAACCACACTACTAATTAAACTTCATTTACCATAGCTAGTTTAAATTGGCCCCATACGGCTCAAACTCCACTTCCATATCAACATACACAAGTCTTGCAATTTCTTCCACATCCACCAATTCATACAAAGACTAATCATCTTCTAAAATATGTAGGAAAATATTAAACCTTACCTTAATAGTAGCGCCGTGAATAGTGACGCCGTGAACAGTACCCCGCCGTGAATAGTAGCCCGTGAACAGTTTGCCGTCGTGAACAGTGGCGCCGCCGTGAACAGTGCCCGAACCTCTCTCTCAATTCTCTATCCACAAGATAAAAAAAAATGATCTTTTGTTGCTGAATTTTTCTGGAAATATTGGGAACTTTTGTGCTGAAAAAAATGAGATTTTTGTCCCTTAAAAAGGAATGCTGAAGTCGGTTTCACTGTAGCTACAGTACTGCTACAGTACTGTAGCGGTACTGTTGCAGTACTGTAGCGGGAAGGCTGTTTCTGCATCGGCAGTTCAGTTTGTAACGTCTATAATTCCCTATTCCGATGTCCTATCAATGAACGGTTTGTTGCATTACAAACTAGACTCAACGAAATTCATTTTAGGATTTTGAAATACCTTAAAACTCCACATATACTATGAGGTATGCGCCTCCAAAGTTGACTAAAACCCGTCTCGCGTTTCTCAAATTTTCGTCGAACTTATTTCTTCAATTTGCTCGATCTCAAAATATCCTGAAATTATCCATACATGGTATTTATCACTTATTACACTAATAATGGCCATGTTCTCGTGTTTCAAAGTGCTTTTTCCCGATTACGACTTACGAGATCGTAATTCACCCGTTTTCTTCGTTGTTACGTACTTTCCATGGCTTGTGTCTTTCAAAGCATCCTGGGATGTCTCCGATACCCCATTACTACGATGAGGTACATGCCATACTCATGCACTGGAAATGCGAGGTATAACAATACCATTATTAAAAACTATGCCCACATCAATACAGATAAGCCGACGAGGCCATCAAAATGATATACAATATATAAGTCGACAAGGATTCAAGACATCTAACCATGTAAAACTGTCTACGAGCCTCTAAGAAGAGTAAGTAACATCATATAGGTGGGACAGGACCCCTCCGTGCCCATGTATGTACACAAAAGAATAATACCAAAAGCTGTAGGTCCGGATGAAATGGAGCTCCTCTAAACAGTCCCTGAATAAGAAAGTTATGGATCAAGCCAGTCTCTCTGTCCACCTGCGGGCATGACGCATCGTCCATAAAAAAAAAGGACGTCAGTATGAATATTGTGTTGAGTATGTAAAGCATAATCAACATCATAACAGGAGCATAAGAGACAACATAAGATGGGAGAATCAGGAGATAATAAAGCCATCATCATCATTACTTACTTACCTACTTGTCTTTCATAGGGACGTTCCACTTCTAAAGCGTACTCGTGTACATACACATATATACATTCGTGTTCGTATTCATATTCATATCCATACCATACCCGACCATGAAGGCTCGGTGTTTCGCATACCTGGCCATGACAAGACTCGGTGATCATACATACCTGGCCTTACCAAGGCTCAGTGGTATCCGTACCCAACTGCAGTGGTGTGCGCGCAATAGATATCATACCCGGCTATATAAGCTCGGTGTCACGTGATAGTCATACATGCTTAGACACGTATACATAAGGGTCCATAAGTGTCATCAACGTCGCTGCCACTGTCGTCTTTGTTACGTCTATCCTTGGAGAATCAACTATCAAATAAAGGATGCAATGGAATCACGAAAGTATCGAGGATCATGAGCTTTAGTATCTTTGGAGATAGAATCATTTGGAGGACATTATGGAACTCATAAAAGGATATATACATACCCAAGGAACCATGCCTTATTGAAAGAAGGGTTAGCCTTACATACCCCTTTGTCTCCTCAACTATCTAGCGTTCACCGCTGAAGCTTGAATAATCTACATTTAGAAGGATTCATGTCATGGTTAAGCCTTAATGATACTTTTAAATCCAAACTTAGAATAAATCATAGTCTAATGAAAATTGGGCAGCATTTCCCCTATTTCGTCAACTTCCACCATATCACAAAACAACTCCCAACAACTACAATAACATCCATAATACGCTAATAATATCCAATTCAAGTAATCACATTACACTAAGCCTCCAATATTCACCCCCACGTTCAACTCATACTAGCAATTTCATACCCATTTTAGTACATTACATATAATGCTTCTTCATCACCATTATTGCCCTCCATAAAAATATTATATTCATATCATACTAAGAATCATGACTACACATAGATTACTACTCATAAACATCATAAAAGCTACATTTAGACTTCATTTTCTACTTTCTTCTTCTACCCAAGTCTATCAACCTCTCCATAGTCCAAATAACATGAAATAATCATAAAACTTACCTTTGATTGAGTAGGAATAACCCTTGGATGGAAATACTTCACTTGAAGAAAAACCCTAGCTTCAATCCATAAAGTCTTCTTGACTCTAGCAACCCCTAAGAGCTTCCTTATACTTGATTCCCTTAGATTAATGATATGAGCCTTGGATCTCCTTTGGATTCTTGTATATGAAATGTATGGAATGTTCTAGGGACTTGGAGAGAAGTGGTGATGTGTTAAAATGAAAATAATGAAGTAGGATCACATTTATACACTTGAGAATAACTCAGCCCGTCGGGTGTTACACGGACACTTATACGGTCCGTATAACATTGTACGGTCCGTATAAGTGGCCGTGGTTCACCATCACGGAAATCATCTTCCTGCTGGGGGTTATACGGACCCCTTATACGGACCGTATAAAGTTATACGAACCGTATAAGTGGTCGTATAACTCCACATCCCTGAAATGGTTTCCGTCGTTTCGTTCGATCTCCAATCCCTATCGAACCTTCTTGACACTTGTTTTAAAACTTCATTACCAATCTAAGGAGAGTTACAACTCTTCTCTAAGACATCATTAATTCAACATTAGCTCGGTACTCTACGGAACTTTTCCAAAACACCACATATACTTTGCCCTTCTTAAGGAAATTTCTCCTCTTACTTCCAACATCTTTGAAATCTTAGCTAGGATCGTTAAATAACCTTTCTTACTTATAGAAACATCATATTCGTCTAACCCTGCATTAGTCTATCTATCTCATGACGACATGAAATTTTTCCGAGGTGTAACATTCTTCCCCCCTTAAGAACATTTGTCCTCGAATGTTAGGTTCTCGGGGATTCTATAAAAATTTCGCCAGAGTTTCCCCTATAATAGGGCACTACCATCCTTCACAGCAACCAAAAATACATCGCCTCACAGGGCTACAATAACAACGACAATTACCATGGCCACACACGACCAAGAAAACACTATGAAAAGCATTACATACCTAAGGATAATGGCGTCTCTGCCTGAGTATCCTCTGAGGGTGAAAATAAATGTGGGTACCGCAATTTCATGTCTTCTTCGGCATCCCAAGTATTTCCTCTCTATTATTATTCTTCCATAAAACTTTACTGAAGCTACCTCTTTGGTTCTGAGCTTTCGTACTTGCCTATCTAAAATGGCAATGGGGACTTCTTCATAAGACAATTGCTTTGTAACTTGAACATCATCTATTGGTACTACTCTACAAGGATCTCCAATGCACTTACAAAGCATTGATACATGGAAAACTAGGTGAACTGACTCCAACTCAGGAGGTAGATCAAATTCAAAAGCCAATTTGCCTACTTTGTGCACAATCTCATAAGGCCCAATGTACCGGGGACTAAGCTTCCCCTTTTTGCCAAATCTCATTATGCCCTTCATCGGCGACACCTTTAAGAATACCCAATCTTTCACTTGGAACTCTAAGTCCCTTTGACGATTGTTCGCATAGGACTTTTGACGACTCTGAGCTGTTAATAATCGATCCTGTATGAGCTTAACTTTCTCTATAGCTTGCTGGACCAAGTCTGGCCTTGTCAATTTAGTCTCTCCTACCTCGAACCACCCAATTGGGGATCTGCACTTTCGCCCATATAAAGCCTCATACGGCGCCATTTGGATGCTAGAATGATAACTATTATTATAAGCATACTCAATAAGCGGTAAATGATCCTCCCAACTACCTCCAAAATCCAAAACACATGCCCGTAGCGTATCCTCAAGGGTCTGAATAATACGTTTGGCTTGTCCATCCATCTGTGGGTGAAACGCCATGCTAAGGCTCACATGAGTCCCCAAACCTTCTTGGAAGGATTTCCAAAAATTTGTTGTAAATTGAGTCCCTCTATCGGAGATAATAGATACTGGAACACCATGAAGCCGCACTATCTCTTTAACATAAAGTTTTGCATAATCTTCTGCTACATATGTAGTTCTAACCGGTAAGAAATGAGCTGACTTCGTACGTCTATCTACAATCACCCATATAGAATCATACTTACGTCGGGAACGGGGTAAGCCTGTAATAAAGTCCATGTTAAATACTTCTCATTTCCAAGTTGGAATTTCTATAGCTTGCAACAATCCGCCCGGCAGTTGGGACATTGAGCTACAAATTCCGCTATATCTTTCTTCATCCCATTCCACCAATATACAGATTTAAGATCATGATAAATTTTCGTTGCTCCTGGGTGGACAGAATAACGGTAACAATGAGCTTCTCTCAATATTTGGTGGCGTAATCCTGCAACATCAGGAACACATAACCTGCCTCGGAATCAGAGAACTCTATCTCCAGAAATCTCAAATGATGACTTCTCCTTTTGAGGGAGGGTATTTCTATAGTGAATTAGCACGGGATCCTTATACATACGTTCCTTCACTTCCACCACTAGCGATGAGACCGCTGGATTCTGAATGGTAGCTCCCATACTACCTGAGTCCACTACTCGAACTCCTAGGCTAGCTAACTGCTGGAGTTCATAAGCCATTTCTCTTTTCTCTGGCTGCACATCGCATAAACTTCCCATGGATCTACGGCTAAGAGCATCAACCACGACATTTGCTTTTCCGGGATGATACAGGATGTCAACATCATAGTCTTTCAATAATTCCAACCACCGCCGTTGCCGCAAATTCAACTCTTTCTGCTTGATGATATACTGAAGGATCTTATGATCTATATAAATATCCATATGGACACCATACAAATAATGTCTCTACATCTTTAATGCATGAATCACTGCAGCCAATTCAAGATCATGGGTTGGATAATTCCTCTCATGTTTCCGTAACTGTGTTGAAGCATACGCAATCACCTTACCATATTGCATCAACACACAACCTAGCCCAACGCCTGAAGCGTCACAATACACAACATAACCTTCTGATCCTTCTGAAAATGTCAGGACTGGGGCAGAAGTTAATCTATCCTTTAGCTCTTGGAAACCACGCTCACAAGCATCTGTCCATTGAAATTTGGCTGATTTCTGGGTTAACTTCGTGAGTGGTGCAGAAATAGAAGAAAAGCCTTCTAGGAACCTCCTGTAATAACCTGCTAAGCCCAGAAAACTACGAACCTCTATAGGAGTTGTGGGCCTTGGCCAAGTCTTCACGGCCTAGATCTTCTGGGTATCTAACCGAACACCATCGACTGAAATGATATGCCCAAGAAAGGTCACAGAGTTCAACCAAAACTCACACTTAGAAAATTTTGCAAATAACTCTCGAGTTTGAAGAACTCTAAGAATGGTACGCAAATGATCCGTGTGTTCTGCCTCGGACCTAGAATACACTAAGATATCATCGATGAATACAATCACAAATAAATCTAGGAAGGACCTGAACACGTTGTTCATCAAATCCATAAATACTGTCGGTGCATTAGTTAGCCCAAATGACATCACTCGGAACTCAAAGTGGCCATATCTTGTTCTGAAGGCTGTCTTGGGATATCTTTCTCCCTAACTCTCACTTGATGATACCCGGATCTCAAATCTATCTTTGAAAACCATTTGGCACCTTGTAATTGATCAAATAATTTGTCAATCCTTGGAAGAGGATATTTGTTCTTGATCGTCACTTTATTCAATTGCCGTTAGTCAATACACATTCGCAAGGAGCCATCTTTCTTTCGTACAAACAACACGGGTGCTCCCCACGGGGATGAACTAGGCCTAATGAAGCCTTTTTCAAGCAAGTCCTTTAATTGCTCCTTCAACTCTTTCAACTCGGCGGGAGCCATTCTGTAAGGAGGGATAGATATGGGTCTAGTATCCGACAGCACATCTATAGAAAAATCAATCTCCCGCTCGGGAGGGAGGCCTGGAAGCTCTTCCGGGAACACATCCGGAAACTCACTCACTACGGGGTCAGACTGAAGAGATTGCGGTTCAGCTTCTACATCTTGAACCCGAACTAGATGGTAAATATAACCTTTTGTGATCATTTTCCTTGCCTTAAGATATGAAATAAACCTACCTTTTGGTGACGCAATATTCCCTTTCCATGCTAAAACTGGTTCTCCCGGAAATAGGAATCGAACCATTTTCACTCTACAATCACCATTGGCATAGCAAGAAGCTAGCCAATCCATGCCCCTAATAACATCAAAATCCACCATTTTTAGCTCATGTAAGTGAACCATAGTACGATGGTCACAAATCAGAACTACACAATTTCTATATACTCGACTAGCTATCACCGGTTCACCAACAGGTGTAGACACCTCAAAAGGTTTGAAGTCTCCGGTTTAACCCCAAACCGACCCGCAATATATGGAGCAACATCATGTGGAGCCCGGGTCTATCAAAGCAAAAACATTATGAGAAAATACCGATAATATACCTGTGACGAAATCAGGAGAAGACACAAGATCCTACGTCCAGCCAGAGCATAAATACGGTGCTGAGGACCGCTAGAACTGGGGGCTCTCCTCCTACCTCTACCATGGCTAATTGGCACATGTGAACCTGGCCCCATAGGGCGTATAGATGATGAAGATCCGGCTACCGATCTTGAAGGTTGGGTCCTACCTCTACCACCAACCGAGGGGCAATCACGCATGATATGGCCTGGCTGACCGCATGCATAGCAACCCTCTAAACCTAGTCGACACTGGCCCCAATGTAACTTCCCACACTGGGAACATCGCGGCACGGGAGGCCTCGCTTAACCCGAATCATCCCTGAACTGGGAACCCGAATCCCTGAAACTCTGACTCGGCCCGGAATAAGTAGATCTATCAAATCTCTGGCCTGTAAACTGTGGAGGCGAACTAGTCATAGCATGGCCTGAATGTCTAGAAAATTATTGTCTCGTCCTGCCTCTAAACTCACTCATCACACCCGAAGATCTAGCCCTCTTGTTATACCCTCTACCATACTCACGCTCACTCCTTTGCTGTTGTTGGCTTTCTTCCAAATTTTGGGCATGGGCTTGAATACGTGAGATATCCATATTGTCCTGAAGGGACGCAGTCAAGCACCTATCCATCAAATGTGGCCCTAGGCCTCTCACAAATCGGTGCACTAGGTCACCCATATCCGCTACTGGCCGAAGCATACCTAGCCAAAGAATTGAAGCGGAGACTATACTCTAAGGCACTCATGCTCCCTTGCCTAAGATTTAAGAATTTATCAGCTCTAGCCCGCCGAACCTCTGGAGGCAAGTAATGTCGGGGGAAGGCATCCACAAATTCTTGCCATACCGGGGGAGGTGCATTGGCTCCCCGTGAAGCCATCCAAACTGTATACCAATGAACCGCGACATCCCTCAATCTATAGGATGCTAAATCCACCGATTCAGCATCTAAAGCATGCATTAACTGAAGTGTCCTCAACATCCCATCAATAAAATCCTGAGGGTCCTCTTCCGGCTTTGACCCGAAAAATTCCGGAGGGTTTAAGCTAATAAAATCACAGGCCCTCGCGCTAACATCCCTATCACCTTGACCTGTGCCTTGCCGCTGAGTCTGGGCAGTAACCAACTGAGTAAGCAAATGAATAGCCTCTTTTACATCTTGGCTCGAAGCATCCGGTGGAGGAGCTGAAGGTGCTGGAGCTGGGGTTGAGACTCCCTCATGCTCCTCAGAAATAGGCACTGAATGGGAGGACTGAGATCTAACCACATTCTGGGACTCATCCTCCTCAATATCCGTGGGCGGTGCTCTTTCAACCCGTTTTTCTGCCACTGTCTTGCCCTTTTCTGCTGCCCTATCCTTTCTCTTTACAGGCATTTCTGAAATATATAACACACGGTTAAGGAAAGATAATTCCTTATATCAAAGCTCTATCGCACGATCTTATGAAGAAAGAAGGTCATTCATTCCTAAAATGCCTGCAGCCTCCTATTTATAAGTGTGGCGCGCAACACACCTATAAATAAGACTCTACTGGACACGGCTCGTACACACACCCTAGGACAGCACTGCTCTGATACCACTTTTGTCACGACCCGACCCGAGGGCCATGAAGGGCACCCGGTGCTAACCCACCCGGGCGCCTCTTATCGTACATTCATATTCACATCTAGGTGGACCACATAGCTTGTTCATGAATGCTATATATCAATAACGCTAAACTCATTGGGCAACAACACATTTATACCATCATTGACAACTAGGCCCAAATCAATATACATAAGTCGACGAGGCCACAAAAATGATATACAAAATATAAGTCGACAAGGCTTCAAGACATCTAACCATATACAACTGTCTACGAGCCTCTAAGAAGAGTAAGTAACATCATATAGGCGGTACAGGACCCCGCCGTGCCCATGTATGTACACAAAAGAATAATACCAAAAGTTGTAGCTCCGGATGAAATGGAGCTCCTCTAAACAGTCCCTGAATAAGAAAGCCATGGATCAAGCCTGTCTCTCTGGCCACCTGCGAGCATCACGCATCGTCAACAAACAAAAGGACGTTAGTACGAATATTGTACTGAGTATGTAAAGCATAATCAACATCATAATAGCAGCATAAGAGACAACATAAGAAACAACATAAGATGGGAGAATCGGGAGATAGTAAAGCCATCATCATCATTACTTACTTACCTACTTGTCTTTCATAGGGACCTTCCACTTCTAAAGCGTGCTCGTGCACATACATACATATACATTCGTGTTTGTATTCATATTCGTATCCATACCATACCCGACCATGAAGGCTCGGCGTTTCGCATACCCAGCCATGACAAGGCTCGGTGATCATACATACCTGGCCCTACCAAGGTTCAGTAGTATCCGTACCCAACTGCAGTGGTGTGTGCACAATAGATATCATACCCGGCTATATAAGCTCGGTGTCACGTGATAGTCATACATACTTAGACACATATACATAAGGGTCCATAAGTATCATCAACGTCGCTGCCACTATCGTTTTTGTTATGTCTATCCTTGGAGGATCAACTATCATATAAAGGATGCAATGGAATCACGAAAGTATCGAGGATCATGAGCTTTAGTAGCTTTGGAGATAGAATCATTTGGAGGACATTATGGAACTCATAAAAGGATATATACATAGCCAAGGAACCAAGCCTTATTGAAAGAAGGGTTAGCCTTACATACCCCTTTGTCTCCTCAACTATCTAGCGTTCACCACTGAAGCTTGAATAATCTACATTTAGAAGGATTCATGCCATGGTTAAGCCTTAATGATACTTTTAAATCCAAACTTAGAATAAATCATAGTCTAATGAAAATTGGGCAGCATTTCCCCCATTTTTTCAACTTCCACCATATCACAAAACAACTCTCAGCAACCACAATAACATCCATAATACGCTCATAATATCCAATTCAAGTAATCACATTACACT
Source organism: Lycium barbarum (assembly GCF_019175385.1). Lineage (NCBI taxonomy): Eukaryota > Viridiplantae > Streptophyta > Magnoliopsida > Solanales > Solanaceae > Lycium > Lycium barbarum. The sequence continues at coordinate 44,517,598 of NC_083346.1, read as the reverse complement.
AAGCCTCCAATATTCACCCCCATGTTCAAATCATATTAGCAACTTCATACCCATTTTAGTACTTTACATATAATGCTTCTTCATTACCATTATTACCCTCCATAAAAAGATTATATTCATATCATACTAATAATCATGACTACACATAGATTACTACTCATAAACATCATAAAACCTACATTTAGACTTCATTTTCTACTTTCTTCTTCTACCCAAGTCTATCAACCTCTCCATAGTCCAAATAACATGAAATGATCATAAAACTTACCTTTGATTGAGTAGGAATAACCCTTGGATGGAAATACTTCACTTGAAGAAAAACCCTAGCTTCAATCCATAAAGTCTTCTTGACTCTAGCAACCCCTAAGAGCTTCCTTGTACTTGATTCCCTTAGATTAATGATATGAGCCTTGGATCTCCTTTGGATTCTTGTATATGAAATGTATGGAATGTTCTAGGGACTTGGAGAGAAGTGGTGAAGTGTTAAAATGAAAATAATGAAGTAGGATCACATTTATACACTTGAGAATAACTCAGCCTGTCGGGTGTTACACGGACACTTATACGGTCCATATAACATTGTACGGTCCGTATAAGTGGTCGTGGTTCACCATCAGGGAAATCATCTTCCTGTTGGGGGTTATACGGACCGTATAAAGTTATACGGACCGTATAAGTGGTCGTATAACTCCACTTCCCTGAAATGGTTTCTGTCGTTTCGTTCGATATCCAATCCTTATGGAACCTTCTTGACACTTGTTTTAACACTTCATTACCAATCTAAGGAGATTTTCAACTCTTCTCTAAGGCATCATTAAGTCAACATTAGCTCGATACTTTACGGAACTTTTCCAAAACACCACATATACTTTGCCTTTCTTAAGGAACTTTCTCCTCTTACTTCCAACATCTTTGAAATCTTAGCTAGGATCGTTAAATAACCTTTCTTACTTATAGAAACATCATATTCGTCTCACCCTGCATTAGTCTATCTATCTCATAAAGACATGAAATTTTTCTGAGGTGTAACATAGTTCATAAGCCACTTGGCCAACCATGCGCACCATCTTGTAAGGTCCAATATACCAGGGACTAAGCTTACCCTTCTTGCCAAATCTCATTACACCTTTCATTGGCAACACTTTCAGGAATACCCAATTATTAACTTGGAATTCCATGTCTCGTCGACAATTGTACGCATAAGATTTCTGACGACTCTGAGCTGCCAACAACTGGTCTCGGATTAGCTTGATCTTCTCTACTGTTTGTTAAATCAATTCTGGACCTATTAGTTGTGTCTCTCCTACTTCAAACCATCCAATTGGCGATCTAGACTTCCTTTCATATAAAGCTTCGTACAGGGCCTTCTGGATACTGGAATGATAGTTGTTATACGTAAATTCAATAAGTAGCAAATGATCATCCTAATTACCTCTGAAATCTAATTAACATGCCAGCAACATATCTTCCAAGGTTTGAATAGTGCGTTCAGCTTGTCCATCCGTCTGTGGGTGAAACACGGTACTGAGTCTCACTTAAGTTCCCAAACTTTCTTGAAAGGATTTCCAGAAATTAGCTGTAAATTTTGCCCCTCTATCTGTGATAATGGATACTGGAACACCATGAAGTTGCACTATCTCTTTAAGGTACAACTTTGCTTAATCTTTTGCTGAGTAGGTAGTTCTGACTGGTAGGAAATGAGCTGACTTCGTGAGTCTGTCAACAATCACTCATATGGAGTCATACTTATGCCGAGAACGGGGAAAACCTATAATAAAATCCATGTTGATCACCTCTTATTTCTAGGTTGGAATTTCCATAGCCTGCAACAATCCTCCAGGCTTTTGATGCTCGATTTTCACTTGTTGACAATTTGGAAACTGAGCTACAAATTCTGCCATGTCTTTCTTCATGCCATTCCACCAATACATTGACTTGAGATCATGGTACATCTTTGTCACTCCTGGATGAACAGAATAATGAAAATAATGAGCTTCTTCCAGAATCTGGTGGCGTAATCCTGCAACATCTGGAACACATAGCCTGCTTCGATACCTGAGAATCCCATCTACAGAAATCTCAAATGGTGACTTTTCCTTTTAGGGAAGTGCATCTCTATAGTGACTAAACTTGGGATCTTCATATTGGCGCTTTTTCACTTCCATGTCTAGGGATGAAACAGCTGGGTTATGAACAGTAACTCTTGCTTGCCCGAGTCCATTAAGAGAACTCCTAGGCTAGCCAGCTAGTGGAGCTCACGGACTAATTCTTTCTTCTTCGGCTGAACATCACATAGACTGCCCATAGATTTACGACTGAGAGCATCGGCCACCACATTTGCCTTTCCGGGAAGGTATAAAATACTCACATCATAGTCTTTCAATAGCTCTAACCATTGCCTCTACCGTAGATTAAACTCCTTTTGCTTGAAAATATACTGGAGACTCTTGTGATCGGTATAAATATCAACATGAATACCATACAAATAATGTCTCTATATCTTTAGTGCATAAATAACCGCAGCTAATTCAAGATCACGGGTCGGATAATTTTCCTCATGTTTCCACAACTGCCTGGAAGCAAAGGCAATAAACCTTCCATGCTGCATCAACACACAGCCCAACCTAACCCAACCCAACACCGGAGGCATCACAATAAACAACATAGCCTTCTGATCCTTCTGGAAGTGTTAGGACTGGGGCTGAAGTCAATCTATCTTTCAATTCCCGGAAGCCACAACCATCGGACCATCAAAATTTTAAAGATTTCTGAGTTAGCTTCGTCAATGGTGCAGAAATAGAAGAAAATCCTTCTACAAATCTTCTGTAATAGCCTGCTAATCCCAAAAAGCTACGGACCTGTGTAGGTGTTGTAGGCCTTGGCCAAGTCTTCACGGCTTCAATTTTCTGAGTATCTACTCGGATACCGTCAGCTGAGATAATATGACCCAGAAAAGTCACAGAATTTAACAAAAACTCACATTTTGAAAACTTGGCATATAACTCTCGAGTCCAAAGAATTCCAAGAACAATACGTAAATGATCTGCATGTTCTGCTTCTGATCGAGAGTACACTAGGATGTCATCGATGAACATAATTATGAATAGATCCAGGAAAGGCCTGAATACATTATTCATCAAATTCATAAATACTGTCAGGGCGTTAGTCAACCCAAATGACATTACACGAAATTCATAATGACCATATCTGGTTCTGAAAGCCATTTTCGGGATATCTTCTTCTCTAACTCTCACCTGGTGATATCCTAACCTCAGGTCTATCTTGGAAAACCATTTAGCACCTTGTAATTGATCAAACAAATCATTGATTCTCGAAAGCGGATACTTATTCTTTATCGTCACCTTGTTCAATTACCTATAGTCAATGCACATTCGTAAGGAACCATATTTCTTTCTTTCGAACAAGACAGGTGCTCCCCACGGCGATGAACTGGGTCTAATAAATCCCTTCTTAAGCAAATCCTTCAGTTGTGCCTTTAGCTCTTTCAATTCTGCAGGAGCCATTCTATAGGGAGGAATAGATATAGGTTCGGTGTTTGGCAACACATCAATAGTAAAATCAATCTCCCGTTCCGGTGGAAGACCTGGAAGCTCATCTGGAAATACATCCGGAAACGCATTTACTACCGGGACAGATTGAAGAGTCGGCGGCCTTGCTTCGGTGTCATGAACCCGGACCAAATGATAAATATAGCCTTTCGCAATCAACGTCCTTGCTTTGAGATAGGAAATAAACCTTCCTCTTGGGGATGCTGTGTTACCTTTCCATTCAAGCACTGGTTCTCCTGGGAATTGGAATCGAACCACTTTTGTTCTACAGTTCACATTAGCATAACAAGAGGCCAGCTAATCCATGCCCATAATAACATCAAAATCTAACATTTACAGCTCAATCAAATCAGCTACAGTGTAACGATCATATACCACAATCGCACAGTTTTTGTATACTTTTCTAGCTATTACTGGGTTACCAACAAGAGTAGACACCTCAAAGGTTTGATTGGCTCGGGTTTCACCCCAATACAATCGGCAATATAAGGAGTGATATATGACAAAGTAGAACCCGGATCAATGAATGCATAAACATCATAGGAGAATACTGATAATATACTTGTGACAATGTCAGGGGAGGACTCAAGATCCTGTCGCCCGGCTAATGCATAAACACAGGGCTAAGGGCCACTCAAACTGGATGCTCCCCTTCTACCCCTACCATGACTTAATGAAGTCTGGGGAGTTTGCTCTACAGGGCGCATGGACGAAGAAGAGCCGACTACCCATCTTGTAGGCTGGGCCCCAACTCTGCCACTCATCGATGGACAATCACGCATTATATGCCCAATCTGACCACAGACATAGCAAGCATCTGAGCCTCGGCAACACTGACCAGCATTTAATCTACTGCACTGGCTGCATCGCGGTACCGGTGGTCTCCTCTGACTAACATCGCCTCAAAACTGGGAAACTGAAACTCTCAAACTCTGACCCGGTCCAGAATAAATAAGGCGATCAAATCTCCTACCCGCAAATCGAGGAGGTGCACTAGCCGTACACTGGCCTGAATATCTGGAATACTGTTGCCTTTTGCCTCTTCTATACTCACTACTAGCACCAGCAAATCTGGCCCTCTTACTATGCCCTCTATTAATATCGCGCTCACCCCTATGCGGCTGTTGCTGCTCTTCCAAATTCTGAGCATGAGCTTGAATACGAGAGATATCCATTCCTTCCTGGAGTGAAGCTGTCAAGCAATCTTTAATCAAGTGTGGCCCCAGGCCACTCACAAACCGATGCACTAGGTCTCCCATATCAGTTACCATGGTCGGAGCATATCTAGCCAATGAATTGAAATGGAGACTGTACTCCCGAGCACTCATATTTTCTTGCCTGAAATTCAAAAACCAATCAGCTCAGGCCCGACGGACCTTAGGTGGCAAATAATGGTGGATGAAAGCATCTACAAACTCCTGCCATACCAGGGAAGGTGCATTTTCCTATCTCAAAGATACCATAGAATGGCTACATCCCGCAACCTGTAGGACGCTAACTCCACGGACTCAGTATCAGACGCATGTATTATTCTCAGCGACCTCAACATCTCATCTATAAACCCCTGTGGGTCTTCATCCGGCTTTGACCCAAACAATTCTAGAGGATTCAAACTCATAAAATCACGGGCCCTTGCACTAACTGCTCTATCGCCTGGACCCGTACTCTGCCGCTAAGCCTGAGAAGCAACTAGTTGGGTCAATAATTGAATAGTCTCGGTCATCTGCTGGCCCGAAGCACCTGGTAGAGGAACTGGAGGCATCGGAGCTGGAGCTGAGGCCCCTCTATAATAGGCGGAGTGTGAGAAGTCCAAGATGGAGCCTCATTATGGGATTCACCTTCCTCTATATTTACTGGTGGCTTCCATTCGGTCCGCCTTCCTGTCACAGTCTTGCCTTTCTGGGCGGCTGTTGCTTTCCTCTTCACAGGCATCGCTGAAATTATAACGCACAATTAGGAAAAAGAGAAATCCTATATTATAGCTCTATCGCACGATCTATGAAGAAGAAGGACGGTCATTAATCCTAAACGCCCCGCCGCCTCTTGTTTATAAGTGTGGCACGCTTCAGACCCAAAAATAAGACTCTACTAGACACGGCTCATAGACACACCCTAGGACGGAACTGCTCTGATACCACTTTTGTCATGACCCAACTAGAGGGCCACGACGGGTACCCGGAGCTAGCCTACCGAGCACCACATTTCCTTATATTATTTGCCTCATCCTGAGTTAATGCAAGTCCCAAAGCAACACTTAGTATGGGACAGTCCTCAATTACCCCTCGAAACATATATATAAATGTACAAGCCCATGAGGCTACAAAATAATATATAAAACATACGCTAAAGAGATCATAAGACAACTACTACCCACATATATGTATCTACGAGCCTCTAAATGGGATACTGAAATCATAAGGACGGGTGGGAAAGGGCCGGGTGGATTACCTTTGGGAGCTAAGTCGAAGATCTGCCCCAAATATGTACACAAAAGAATATACCAATAAGCGGAAACTCCGGAGTAGTGGAGTGCTCCTGTATATCTGCTGGTAAAGCTTCTAAGCGTCTGTGCCGTCTCCCTGTCTACCTGCAGGCATGAATGCAGCGTCCATAAAAGATAGGACGTAAATACGAACAATGTACTGAATATACAAGGCATGTATAACAACATAATAAAGAAATAAGAGAGCATAAGATGAAGGAATAACCTGTAATTGATTGCCTCTTAAGGCGGAGTCATGCATGCTAAATTTTGTATTTACAACATCAGCATAGCATATATACATACATAAACTGCCCGACCATATAGGTATGGTGTGATCATCATTAGCCCGCGTCCGGGCCTTCCGCGTCCGGGGTAAACATCTCATGTCGCCCACTAGTGGTGTCTGCCCGGCCAACTAGGCACGGTGTAATTATCATCATAGACGTCCACTACGCCCAGCTTAGTGGTGTTTGCCCGGCCAACCAGGCACGATGTAATCATACATATAGCCGCCCACTAGTGGTGTCTTCCCGGCCAACTAGGCACAGTGTAATTATCATCATAGCCGTCCACTACGCCCAGCGTAGTGGTGTCTGCCTGGCCAACTAGGCACGGTGTAATCATACATATACATAAAATAAAGCATTCATGAGAGCCCAAGTGAAACCTACAACTCCATCGGAGTGACGTAAGGTCGGTAACCTCCGATTATATTATGGAACAACCATCGTCACTATGTCTCATCTTGAAGGAACTAGTATCATGAGGTGAGATGGCCAACAATGATTAACATTAAGTAAATTATGAAATAAGATCATTAAGCTCATAAGAGCATCAATTCATAAGCTTTGGAATCTCTAGAAGTGAAATCATCATCATTATCATTAAGAAGGTCATGGAAATATAGAGAGGAAATCATAATATAAGAGTCATGCCTTTGAAAGAAAGGGACTAGCCTTACATACCTTTTACGTCTCCTTAACGACTAAATGTTCTCCTTCAAAGCTCACAACTCTTTGATCATGTAAAGATGATCCTTGGATGCATATAAGTCACTTGAGAGAAACCCCAATTTCAATACTAATGGAATTCTTGACTTCTATTAACCCTAGTGAGCCCCTTTTGCTCTTGATTCTTGGTAATGAATCCTTGATTTCCCTTAAGTTTTTGTTAATATAGTGGAGAGAATATTCTGGAGCTTTCAAGACTTGTGGAGAAGGTAGGAAATGAAAATTATGAACAAGGGTCATTCATTTATAATTGGAACTAGAAAGTTCCAGCGAGGCGGTTCGACGAGTGGGTCGACGGTCCGTCGACCTGCGCCTGCAGATCTGAGGTTGCAGAAACATGTTGACGGTGCATAATGGCGGTCCGTCGACGCTGATTGATGTCGGCAAATCTCTCCGAATCTGTTCAAATTACGTTGATTCGATTCGTTCAACTTCCAATCTTGTAAGTTACCAGGAATAACTGCTAGTACATTTGTACACGGGGTAAGACACTTTCTACCTCCAACACTCAGGCACAGGTCTCCATTCCTAAGGCATACCAGCCTAGGAACCATAAGTTCTACTATGACGAAAACGAGAGGCGTAACATCTTGAGTACCCGAAAATTCTTAATGTTTTTGGAACTCGTAATGCCCTTAGCATACTTGGTAAAAATGTTCAATGAATCAAAAAAGAGCCTTAAGAGAATGGGCATGTGTTTGTTTGTAGTTTGTAACTATGTATATCCAAACGTATTATGTGTGTTGTGCGTGTTGCTTAAATCGACAGAAAGATGAAAGACATCAAATCTCACTACTGTCTCACCAGAGAAATCACCTGTAAGACGCAGGTTCAACCTGCGAATCGCAGGTCTGTCATAGGACGTGACAGTGGTAAGGGAAAATGATTCTTTTGGGATGTTATCATCTGTGAGTCCCATCTGGGAATCTCAGGACAAGCCTGCTAGACGCAGGTGTGCCACAGATGGTGCCATCCACGAAAAAAAATTGTGTTTACCTTTCTCCTATTTCCTTTTCTTGTTGGTTTCTTGCCTTCGTTTATTTTCATGATTTCACATTAAGAAAAAACATAAAAAATAGTCTTCTTCTTTGTTGTGCGTAGAATGGCCAAAAAGAACACGTCAAAGAGACTAGTACGAGGTGGCGACAAGAGTGATCAGTAAACCTCTACTAGTTCGCGCAAGCACAAGGCTCCCATGGATAATGTCCCCTAGACTGAAGAGAGGACAATCAATGCCCCGGTTACTACAAATGCACACCAACCTACTCAAAGAGAATCTAGTTTGTCGGAGGTCGATGTGGCTGCTGAGGGAGGTAGAAAAAGGGAAGAAGAGGAGTTTTAGTTCTCAATTAAGGGCTCAAAGGAAATATACCTCGCTGGCATTAAATTGAACGATGATGGAAATATTATGAAAAAGTTTCACGAAGGAAAAAAGGGTGAGTCTGAATGGGCTGAAAGAAACTTGCCCAAGTATCGTCCTGAAGCTGAAGGCTCAACGATGAGAATGTTTTACAATACCTACATAAGAGTTCAACCCAATCTTGGTGCAGGACTTCTATGCTACATATGGGCTCTGTTGAAGAACAAAAGACAACGACGACCATTACACTTGCAGGAACCTCTAAATTGGGTAACAGTTCGGGGGGTTGAAGTGTATTGCTTGATTGAGGGAATAAATCTCTACTATTTCGAGCAACGCGAGGGAGATCCAGAAGAAGGGTGGCCATCCCATTATTTAGAGTATATATGAGAGTTGCAAATCCATCCGATTATCGTGTGTGAGCAGCCTCCATAATTTCCACATGAACACCAGGCTGGCTTAATCTTGAAGTTAATATTCACAAGCGCACACACTATATTGAAGAAAAATTCTAGCTATCTTCCGTATCTTCGAGGGTGCTGCTATCAAGAATGACACCGACACCTCCCTTGAAAAAGTCATTATGATCGCTTCTCTCATGTCGGGGTTCATTGTTGATGTGGGGAAGGTTATTCGGAAGGATCTCAAGGAGAATCCTCAAAAGAAAAATACCTCATTGCCCTTCCCATGCCTCATTACAGATTTGTGTTGGAAGTGGGGGTGCCTAAGGTTGATCGATTTGATAGGCCAATGAAAGCTGAGCGGACCGTTAACATCACGAGGAGTAGGGATGATGATAATCCCGCAAATAAGAGAAAGAATATGGTGCAACAAACGAGGGCGCCCACTATTGAGCTTGATCCACACATTATTAAGACAGAGGGTCAGACCACTGTCATTCCATCCACTACACTAGTTTCCACACCCTGCACCTCTATGGCCACTTCTTCGGCTTCAGCATCAGGGCAAGGTATTTCAAGCAAAGGTATGCGGTTAATCAGACTTGCAGATGCAAAAGTGAACAAGCTCGTGAATGAATTTCCAGATTTTGTGAAAGATGTTATTGAGCTAGCATTAGCACCACAGGCAATAGAAATTGAGGAAGTGAAGAGGTAACAACACATGATGAAAGAGCAGCTTCAGTCGATCGAGCTCAAACACGAGCGTATTTAGGGTGGTGGTAATGGAAGCCTTCCTGCTATTCGAGCAGACTTGTCTAGATCAAGGCAGACATTCAAGAATTGAAAAGCGATATGGAGCCTACTGGAAATATCTTGCCACCTGTGATGAGATTATTTCTTGCTAGACTCATTGAGTCATGCGATGAGCAGTCTGCTGAGGAAGAAGAGGAAGGTGGAGATGATGAGGAAGAGAGTGAGGAAAAGCCAGAGGGTAAGAGTGAAAGAGATGATAAGAATGACGCAGCTGACGAGAGATTGGAGAGAGCCCGCAGTGAGGCCTTGGCAACCGATTTTCCCGAGGCCGATGTAGACACTTTCATGGCATTGCAGCAATCTATAGAGGAGCAAACAGATAACAGAGGAAAGAGTGTCGATGCAGTTCCGCCACCCACACAAGCCCATGGAGCTAGAACTTCGTCAACTCCCCCAGTCGATGCCCCACTTCCACAGTCAGTCGGTCCTGACACGACTCGACCTGCATCCGAGGTTCCATTGAGTGGTGATATTGATCTTACGCCACTGTTGGAGGTCCTTCCTGCTGATCAGACTCTGACTCCACACAGAGAATCTAACATTGCTCATTCAGATGTGACTCATACGGATACGTGAAACGTCCCCAGGGAGCTCCTTACCTCTTGTTTTATATTTGATGTATTAGGGACACTGCATGCTTATTTTGTTGGGGGTGGGGTAGCTCATGTCTTGGTGTGGAAGTTTTGTCGCTCTTGGGTTTTCTTTGCCAGTGCTCTTTCCCAAAAGCTGTTATTTTCTGTTGAACCTGAAATGTTTAGGCAGTGTTTTGTTTATTCAAGTGTAGCAAAGTGTATGACTTATATGGGGTTGGTTTAATTAGTTTATGGCACGTACTTGTGTTGAACCTAGAATGTTTAGGCAGTATTTTGTTTATTCAGGATTAGGCTTACCTTGTTTACATTTGAAGTCTTCATGTTCTTTGTTCAACCGCCACTTAGTAACTACATTTTCCTCATAATTAGTCACAAAAGTATGCAAATTAGTGCTTGAATCTCCAAGTCCATTTAGTACATGATTAGTACTTTCATTTCGAGATGTCGCTTTCAACCCAAAACTAAACACATCATTATTAGAAGTTGTAGACCACATGTATCTAATATTGTAAAGATTATTCAATCATCCATATTTTTCTACATTGTAAGCATCATCGTCTACATTTCTTCAAATCCAATAATAGAATCACATTCAGACATGCACTTCTTAAAAAGTTTAGATTTTTTTTATCACTCTTAAGTGAGTCCAAATGAGATGCGGCATTCTGAGCTATGCGCCACTGACAAAAACTACGTTTGGTGCCTGATATCACTTCTCTAATGGCAATCGTCATTGTTTGATCTTGGTCTGTTATAATAGTATGTGGGGTAACACCTCCTATTGACTTTAAAAATGTCTAGAATAACCATTTAAAAAATTCTGCTGAATCATTAGACAGAAACACACAATCAAAAATTATATTCTACCAATGATGATTTATTTCAATAAACTATGCACAAATCATACGATTCTTATTTGTTTGATATATTGTGTCAAAAGACACGACATCACCAAAAATATCATAGTCAATTCTAGATCGACCATCTCTCCAAAGATTGTTAGCGCTACACCCTTCAGAATCAAGTTGAACATCCCAATAAAAATGCGTCGCACTCGCTTATCTATTATTAAACTCGTTAACAACACTTTGAGAATCTCTAAAATTTCACCTTTGATTTCATCAACTGATGTATAAAATTAAAACAATTTCTTTTTGAATAGCCTGCAGCATCAGCCCCTCCAGCCTCTTCTACCAAGTAAGAATAAGTTGCAATCGGCTTTACACCAGTGTTAACCATATTTTCAATCACCAACTCTTTGGTTTTAGTTACTGAACAAGAAGATCTTAATAAATGTCTTTTTTTGCTGAAGTCATTTCATGGTTATGCTCTTTGACAAATCTATCTATCAAGAAAGGACTACTAGAAAATTAACACTTAAAACTTATCATTGCATGATACTTCGATCGTGTGTCTATGTGGATGCATGATATCTTACTAGATTTTCTTTGCCGTTCATCTTTCTCCCCATGCTTATAACACACGAAATGTTTTTCTCTAACCACCAAACAACCTTGAAAAAATAATACTTCCTCCGTCTCAATTTATAAAAGGGTGCTTGACATGCATGAAGTTTAGGGAAGAAAGTAAGACTTTTGAATCTTGTGGTTCAAAATAAGTCATAGATATTTGTGTGTGCCAGGACCCAATTCACCGGTCATGATGGCACCTACACTGTCCCACTGGTAGGTGAACCATTCCCAATACTTCCAAATCATTTGGAAAGAAAAAAAGAAAATTAAATACACTAGAAAATCATCCAATATTCTCACTTTATATAAAAGAAAATACGAAAAGATAACTTAGTCTTTACAACCCAAAATCTGGCTTAAATCGTACAAGATCACTAAATAAGTCTGATACAAGTCCAAAAAGAGAAATAACACCGTCTGCGGAAATCAAACACAAAATAGATAAAGAGGAGAATTTCAGGGGCCACATATCAGCCATATAGCTCACCCTAAATCTCTCAGATATTGTGCCTCGTGATCAGCCACAAGGTCTCAAACTGAAACAGGGATCGGTATCTGCACAAAGTGCAAAAGTGTAGTATGAGTACAACCACTAACACTCTGTATGTATTATAGGCCGACAACAATCGAAAACAAGCATTTAGCACATAAAGACTGAGCACGCAACACATATAAGACTAGGCAGTTATATCTCAAAAAATGTATAAGGGTAAATCATATTTCGAGGAGTATCAACAGATAAACATACATGTTCCAAATGTGGCATGGTAAATGCATGAATGTGATGAAATGCACTGGCCAATAACACATCCTGGTACATACATGCGAGTGGTCATTCCGTGTAGTCATGACCCATGGGGGACTCGCAAGGTCCATATACCACTCACTTCCATCCCGGCATTTCCCCTCGAAGGGTGAGAACCATATCATGGCATATCGTATATATCAACTCATATTATATGACGCCAACTTATATCATATCACGTAAATTCATGTCATATCACCCGGAACTGTTTCCCATTAGGCTCTAAGAACATCACTCTTACCTCTTTCCCGATGTCATAGGACCACCTCGTGCCTCATTCAGTGACTCACTCCAACGAGTATATATATGTATGCATGAACAAGTACAACATGCATGGTAACATATGCCAACAATTTCATGAAAGTATGAAATGCATATGCGTACACCATGCAATTCCACTACTCAACTCAATATCAACAATGATTTCTCTTTCACAAATAACACAAGATGTGAAGTGATGAAGGTACAATGAATCAATAATCACAAGTATGAATCAAGCATGGCTATCATAGCTCACATAAACAACAACCATACCAAACCAGTGAATTTATCACCACAACCAATGCCCGGAGGCTCAACATGCATACCCCGTCACAACACACTACTTAACATTAATTACTCAAACAAATACACCGGTACCCACCCAAGTGCTCATCACAGTCACTAAGAAGGGTCTTCTTTTCACGCCCAATACCCCTTTAGTATTTATAAACTGTATACGTCATCAAATCGGAGTCTAAAGAGTAAACTGTAAGCTACCTCGAAAGCCAAGCGGGAGCCAACAACACTCAAACCTGAGCCTTCCCCTTCCGAAGTGCCTCCGAAAGATCAAAGTCTATCACATACGAATTTCATGAACACACGAGTCCATATATACCCATATTACTATACTTCTATTCGGAACCCAAAAAACAGACCCAAATAACCAAACCAGAGCCCCAAGGGCAAAACATGAATTTTAACATAATTTATCTTACCCATAGTCTAAATAGTAAGAATCCTAAAATCATGGAAATCTAATCACAATTGGACCTTCCATTTCATCAAAAACCCTCTGTTGAGATTTGGGCTAAAACCCCTAATTTTCTACTAACCCTAACATGGACACGAGGCTAAATAATGAATTAAACTTATGGGAAACATTAAAATAGAGATTAGGAGCTTACCTCCTTAAAGAAACAAAGCTCTAGCACTTGAAATAGCCTCTAACCAAGCTCTCTAACCCAAAATGTGAAATAAAGATGTCTAGGTTCGAAATGGGAATTAAATGGGTTCTATTTAGCTATCCTTGCGGGTGCGGCACATCCCCCCCGCCCCCCCGGCGAAGTTGTTTTTGCGCATAAAAGCTAGCGGATGCGAGCCTTATTTATGACTCACAAGTCCACAGGTGCAGATATTCAAGCGCATTCGCTTCTGCGGCCTACCCTTCGCAGGTGTGTTAACCTGCCTCTCAGCCAAGTCTCGCACCTGCCTCTCAGCCAAGTCTCGCACCTTCAATTTCTATATTCCATTCAAAATCACTTTTATAATTATCAGCCAAAAATCACTCAAACCCACTCATGGGGTGGATCGAAATATCATACATCTTTTATAATAGCTAAGCCAATCATGGAGGTAGTAGTAAACCACAATCTTGAGCATCTCAAAGTTTCCCTTACCTCACTCGAACCTTAAAACTAAATATTCCTCTAAGCCAAACACATCACATATACAATATCCACATTTTTTCTCCAAATTAGGCGCAACAATCGATAACTCTTTAAGTAATTAAATAATCCGTCCATCGCTAGAGTTATTTCTATTAGTCGGTCACTGTTTCCCCACACGGGTCAGGTATTCCATATTAAGGAGCGTGTGTATACCGGTGATGAAAAGGCCTTGCATTGCATTTGCATATCATGTCATTTTATGAACTCCTTGTTGGGTAACTTACTTGAACTGTTGATTGGAATGCACTTATCCTTAAGGGTGAAATGAGAAGTTTAAAGTTAAATTGCTACTTCCTCAATTTCATTTTACCTGACCCATGTTGACTTGACACATCCCTTGAGAAATTTTTAATTAGGGGTGTATTTTACTAAACTAACCTTATTAACGATGTTCTGGAACTCTAAATTTGACTAGTAGTACTTTATGTAGTTATTTAATACTAAGGGTAGTATTTTGGGAAAAAGTAATAAAATTCTCTTGATTTGGAAAAATGGACAAGTAAAAAGAAAAATCTATTTTTAGTATAGGGGCCAAGTAAAATGAAACGGAGGGAGTATTAAATATAGAAATATGTGACAAAAATGAAAGAGTGTCACATAAATTGGGACGGAAAGAATATTGTTTATCCTTCCTTACGCTGAAACCTTTAGAGTGTACATACTGACAATATATGTCACACCCCATTTTAACCGGGTTGATTTAGGAGTATGACGTATTGGTGATTCCTGTTTATTTGTTTCAAGGAGTCGCCACCTAATTAATTTAATGGTGAATTAGGACACCTAAATATTAACTAAGGTAAAGTTAAAACTAAACCTCCGTTAATGGTCTGCTAACCAGTGTGATTCTGGGTAAGGGCTCTATATTATCCTAAAGGGAAGGTGTTAGGCATCCTTTAGAATCCGTTAACTCACGGTTATCCTACCAACTTAGATTAATTAATTAAATATAATGCCTAAATTTGGAAAATGACTTTAAGATGTTGCTGAAGTTTTTAAAAGAAAATAATGTTAGTTGAAATAAGATTTACAGAAAATATAATAATTTTCACAAAAAGAGGACTCTAAATACTACTTAAAAATATAAGAAGTATAAATATTGCTTAGGTTTCAAATGAAAGCAATAAATAATGCTATTTAAAATAATACTTGTAAAAATATAACAGCTCGTATAAAAGATAATTTTAAATGCTATTTAAAAAAATAAAGCTTAAATGTTACAAAGACTTTATGTGGAAATATAATAGATGCTATTCAAGATAAAACTTGTATGAAATTAGGATATTTTGCTTATATATAATGGCTTTTGAGAAAAGGATTTATGCAATTTTAAACTTTGAATAATTCATATTATAGGAATGTAACAATATAGAAAATCTAGATTTATAAGTAGAATTCTAAATATATTGTCTTAATTAGGCTTACAAATATGCATGAACGTTTCAACTTGAATGAGTTTCGTATAAAATATGCTTGAGTTTGTAATGGCATATTAATGAAGTCTTGATACGATAAAAAATATATAGTCATGCCATTTTGCGAATCAATCATTTCGAATAACATATAAGTATTAGACGTTATAAATAGTTTTGATATAACCGAAGATAATAAATTTTATGGAGTTGATGATTAGTTTTCCTTAAACTAAGTACCCGTCACTAAAACTAATCTATTAATTCATTAAGGTTTATGTAAACTAGATAAGAACAAACAAATGGTTAGTATACAAATTAAATAGATAAAGAAAATATAATTAAAATGAGTTCAACCCATATTTTAAGAAAAGCTGCTATTAAATGGGTCTGGCCTATTTGGGCCATTGCTGGAAACTGTTTACCGCTGGGCTTCGGCCCAACAAATTTCTTTTGTGTGCTGCTGCAGGCCTGGGATTGCTATTGGGCTTAGCCTAGAATATTTTATCTGCTGTAGGCGCAGATTGACCCGAGAGGAGATAACGTTGGGCTTTTAGCCCAACACCGAATGCGAAAGAGGAAACGAGTCCTCGGATTCGTACGCAAGGTTCATGCATAAAAGAAAGATAAGAAGGAGATTAGTATATGATCAATAAGATTAGGCATACAAACATATGAATTTAAAACAACTCCATTGATTATGTATATTATGTATATCCAACTGCATTTCACGAACACAATATCGATATGCATTTATATGCAGATTTTTTTTAATCGAAATATACTTATAACAAGCGCACGAAATTTGAGCGAAACCAACTGAAATATAGACTATGCATTGCACACAAGTGATGTATATTATACTTCGAGTATACATATGCGTAATTCATAGGCAAACAGCAGTGGCGCCCACATATGCATTATTGGAAATTAGCTGGAGACTTACGCAAAGTCACATAGTGTATAGCACATAGACGGGCTTGGACATTATTATTTGACAAGACGGACATCATATTTTAACCATACACTATTAATAAAAGGATCAATCAAATATCAGCCCGTAACTCTCTAAACCATGACTACAATCTCCACTGAATAAACAAACTGTGTTCTTTTGAATCTGATTTTTTATACTAACTGCAACACTCACACATGACAAACTCAATAACTGGGCATGGCCTCATATCCGACTGTATGCTGGCAAACAAATTTGAATATTAAATGCAGCTTCTTATCAGCTGCTATAGTAAGCAAATAAACTGAAACAACTGAAGGCAGTTTCTTGCCAACAGCAACACCAAACAAACACTAAGTGGCTAAACATATATCGACTGCTCATGTTTGCGTAGGATATGTGACTGAAGCAAGCAGGGAAGTAGAAATAAGCCAAAATACATGCAAAAGAGGAGGGGTTGTCATGCAGGAGTCAAAAGAACATCAACAAAACAGGTTGGCGTAATCAAACAATGGTCAGAGTGAGAAAAGCAAGCAAGTCATAGCATGCAGGAAGAGGTATACCAGATTCAGACAAGAGCGCAAGTCTAAGCTCACAATCAATAAGCATGCTCACAATCGATGAGTATGTTTAGGCTAAAATACCATACCATAGAATTCCACATGGGGCAAAACTAACTATGCAAAATAAAACTAATAGGGATGAACCTTAAAGGCAGAACCTAGGCAGTCAAATATTTCTCGAGACACTAATTAACACATAATCCTGAGGCCAATGCTATGGCATACATGTATGGTCATAACACATATTCAACATGAATTAAATGACACAGGCTTGAAGCAAACATGATTATCCAGATGTTGCACAACATTCAATCAAACTTATGTGTTCAACAGTGCAAGGTTTGGTCAAGCAGTAATGTTGGGAATGAATCAACTAAGCAATTCTCATCTTATAAGATTTACCATCTCTGAACCATTCCTATTCACTTTAATTCAGATATTACCATGAATGGTTAGAACAGTAAATAGACAAGCTTCTTTATTTTTATTTTTTACCCTTTATGCTGCTTCTAGCACTCCTTAGTTGAAGGCTAGTTAACTAGATGTACAACCCTTTACTTTAGACACATTTTAGCTTCAGGACCCAAACTAGGAAAGTCATACATTCTGAATGATGAACAAACAAATTCCTCCTTCCATTTGAAATGATCAAGCTAACAAGATTATTATTAGATGAATGCCTACCTCTCTAACAGAACATGCCACATACACAACTGAATAAGAGTTGCGAACTACGACCAACAACAAAAAAAAACGAAATTGAGCTAAGCTAAAGTTAAGACATAAACAAATATATTCTATCAAACTTCCAGATTTGCAAAACCCAAACTAAATTTAGACACGAACATACGAGAATCATTAAGACCAGAATCGAACTAACCAATCCTGAACATGCTCGATACTACAAGTTATAAACTAAGATTCAACCAAAACGAAATAAACATGCTAACATACTCGAAATTTCGGATTCGAAAAGGAAAGGAACATGCTAACCTTTTGTGGATGCAGCGAAGTGAGGCGAAGGTCTCGATATCCACTCGAACACTATCGAATCCGAGCTTGCGATGCTCGGGTTCACAATGATACCAAAACCAATGAAAATAGAATAGAATTGATGTAGTATTATGATTTGATAAATAAACAAGATCAAAGTGCTAATAGAACTCGGAATTTAGGTGATTAAAAGACTCATATTTTAGAGATTTTCAGGATTTCAAGAACAGCGAAAAAAAAAGGCTTGTTTCAGAATTTAATTTCAGAGCTTTTTTTTTTTTTTATTATTCGAAATCCCTATTTTTGTAGGGGATTTATGGGGATTCAAGAACTCATTTTTTGAAAGGGGATTTCGGGTTCACCTCTGGTTTTGCAAGGCAATTTTTGGGGTTTTTCCAACCTGTCCAATTTTGGATTCAACGCCGACCATTTATAGGGTTTTGGCTCTTTTGAGTTGAAGAAAAGGAGAGAGGAGCGGGGGAGACAAAACGAGCTGGGGTGATGGTGAGGGTAGCGTGGGTGTCAGAGGAGTGGGTGTGTCAGGGTATGGGTGTGTCAGGTGGTGGCGACAGACGAAGGTGGTGAGGTCAGACGCGTGGGGGTAAAGGTGCGGTGGAGATGACAGAGGGGTGCGTGTGCGTCAGAGGTGTCGGGTGAGTGGAGGTGTCGGA
The DNA here is from genome assembly GCF_019175385.1 of Lycium barbarum. NCBI lineage: Eukaryota > Viridiplantae > Streptophyta > Magnoliopsida > Solanales > Solanaceae > Lycium > Lycium barbarum. Next base: position 44,498,787 of record NC_083346.1, on the reverse strand, counting down.
CGGTGGTGGAGCGTCAGGTGAGGGAGATGGGCGGCGCTAGGGTTAGGGGTAAAGGGAGAGGGAAAGAGATGGAGGAGAAACGGCGGGGGATGGGAAATGAGGGAGGTGCGATGATGGAGATGACGATGAAAATGGGGAGGGAGACGAGAGATAGATGGAGACGGCGGGGATGGAGGAAAGTGATGGGGAAACCCTAAAAGGGTTTCCTTATTCAGCTGAAAAATGAATTGGACCCGGTCCATTTGTGGACCGGGTCAAATTTTAGACTGGGTATTAAAAGAACGGACTAGTAAATTAAACATGGATTATTCTAAAAAATTGAGACAAGGGATACGGACTAGTCCTAAAATTACCAAGAGTCAATCGGGCTTTAATTTGGAGTCCGGTAAGTCAAAATGCGGACCGAGGGCAAGAAATAGTTTGGCTTTAAAAAAGACCCATTTAATTAATGAATATACCGAGGGTGACAAAATATTACTTAATACCAAAAAATATGTGATTACTAGACTCGGGTAATAAAATCATATGGTGTTATAATAGCCGTGTAATAATATATGTTACTTTTCTTTGAAAATCCGCACTAAATAAATACTATTATTTATTTATGCAAAGATAAATGCGTAAGCTGGTAAAATGCCGAAATGATAAGAATTGTGAATTATAATAATATTAATAAATAATAATAATAATAATAATAATAATAATAATAATAATAATAATAATAATGATAATAATAATAATTATTATTATTATTATTATAATAGAATAATAAAATGTCGGTATTGATAAGAGGCTAATAATTATAGTAACCAGAATGTATTTTTTTTATTTTTTTTCAAAATATTAGAAGCTTAAAAATAGGTATTTTGGCAGAGAGACGGGACAAAATTGGGTGTCAACAACTTGTCCCTCTTTGCCCGGTAATGATGAAAAGAGTTGTCGGGCAAAGACGTTGACTCAATAGCCTATTTTGTCCCGGCTAAAGGAAACTTGAGAGGATTATGACTGGACTCCGGTCTCTGAGTTGCCTACATATCTCGGGCTATACGAGAATCAGGTCGAGTGTAGTTCTGGGACAATTACGACACTTGAACCCCAATCGGCGCGAAACTTGCAAAATATTGTCTCAGTGCTGAATTATGATAACACTGGTATTGTGATAGAAACTTGAGAATTCTGAAAATTGAATTGCTGGAACGCAAGAGAATACTTGTAATTAGAGACGAGTGTTCGAGGTAGATCTTTGACCCGTGTCGGGAAGTCTGATTATCCTTCCCGACAAATTGCCCCAGTTCGCTGCCGAAGAAATAGTTCCACGATTTGATGTGTGATGCCAACTTTGATGTTGTCAAAAGCCACCAGCTAAAAACAATTGTTAGCAATAAAGAAATATATGTAAATAAGACAGGGTTGGAGAAGTTACACTTGCAGCCCCTGTTTCGAAAGTTGAATCCACATTCGGAGGTGGATGCCGGAACTGAAATATAAGATACCCGCATTCGGAGGTGGGTGCCTGAACTTGAAATATAAGATACCCGCATTCGGAGGTGGGTGCCTGAACTTGAAATATAAGATACCCGCATTCGGAGGTGGCGCCTGAACTGAAATATAAGATACCCGCATCCGGAGGTGGGTGCCTGAACTTGAAATATAAGATACCCGCATTCGGAGGTGGCGCCTGAACTGAAATATAAGATACCCGCATTCGGAGGTGGGTGCCTGAACTTGAAATATAAGATACCCGCATTCGGAGGTGGGTGCCTGAACTTGAAATATAAAATACCCGCATTCGGAGGTGGGTGCCTGAACTTGAAATATAAGATACCCGCATTCGGAGGTGGGTGCCTGAACTTGAAATATAAGATACCCGCATTCGGAGGTGGGTGCCTGAACTGAAATATAAGATACCCGCATTCTAAGGTGGGTGCCTAAATTGAAAATTGACATACCCGCATTCTAAGGTGGGCGCCTAATTTGAACATTGAAATACCCGCATTCTAAGGTGGGTGCCTGAATTGAACATTGAAATACCCGCATTCTAAGGTGGGTGCCTGGATTGAAATTGACATACCCGCATTCTAAGGTGGGTGCCTAATTTGAACATTGAAATACCCGCATTCTAAGGTGGGTGCCTGAATTGAACATTGAAATACCCGCATTCTAAGGTGGGTGCCTGGATTGAAATTGACATACCCGCATTCTAAGGTGGGTGCCTGAATTGAACATTGAAATACCCGCATTCTAAGGTGGGTGCCTGGATTGAAATTGACATACCCGCATTCTAAGGTGGGTGCCTAAATTGAACATTGAAATACCCGCATTCTAAGGTGGGTGCCTAATTTGAACATTGAAATACCCGCATTCTAAGGTGGGTGCCTGAATTGAACATTGAAATACCCGCATTCTAAGGTGGGTGCCTGGATTGAAATTGACATACCCGCATTCTAAGGTGGGTGCCTAAACTTGAAAATTGACATACCCGCATTCTAAGGTGGGTGCCCAAATTAAATTTTGAAATACCCGCATTCTAAGGTGGGTGCCTAAAATTGAAAATTGACATACCCGCATTCTAAGGTGGGTGCCTAATTTGAATTTGGAAATACCCGCATTTTAAGGTGGGTGCCTATATCATGTCCACTTCCCATGGTGCAAAAATGTAAATCCACATCCACTTTCAGGGTGCAGAAAAATAAATCCAAGTCCACTTTCACAGTTCAAAATATAAATCTACGTCCGCATTTCACGGTACAAAATATAAATCCACGTCGACTTTGACGTCCGTATTATACGGTACAACAGTAAATTTACATCTACTTTCACGTCTGCATTATACGGCGCAAAAATAAATTCACTTTTACTTTCGAAACATAAATCTGTATCCACTTTCTACAATTATATGTATATTTTTGTAATATAATTCTACTCCCACTCCCATACTCGTATCCACAATATAAATGTAAATCCACGTCCGCTTTAGAGATAATATTGTAAAAAGATATCCACATCTTACTCGATGTCCCATTGTGACGGGGGTTAAATCTATAATTAACCCCACAATTTGATATACGATGCAATATTTCGATCTTGTTATCTTATTAACATACTTCATTCTAAAAGAATTTGATAATGATTTGAACATGTATGAAGTGATGACGAAATTGAGGAATTCTAACCAATAACAGGTGATCAAGGTCAGTGTCCATGATTATATGTATTCGATCCATCGATGAATGTCACGAGCTAAAACAATTGTTAGTGATAAGAATAAATAGTTGGGTCTGAAAGAATTATACTTACAGCCCTTGGTTGAGAAGATGAACTTGTGTCCACTGTTGCAATTGAAATTTCGTGATGAGTGGAACGACGCCCACCGTTCGGCATAAGCTACCTTTGCATCCACGCTGAAGAGTATTTGCATTTTGAAGAAAGGTAACTTTTTTATCACGCCCATAATTTAATACATGCACCGTGTTCATGTTAATTGGACCTGTCTCAACAAAGAAAAATTGTGAGTTTAAAAGAAAATTGGTTGACTTGTGCATGTCGGGGAACTTGGCCCTTGAATTGACTTTGTCTCGGTCGCGTCCACGTTCTTCGATGTCTCACCACATATCTTGCTTTGCCGGGGAGTTTCAGTTATAAAAAAATGTATTTTGAAAATAAAAGTAATGAGATTTAGATGACTTTGAAAGGAAATACTTAGTGGCTCTAATATGTAACATGATTAAGAAGACTCGATTTTTGAATTTATTCACATTTTAGAAATATGGATGGACTTTTGTTTAAGACCACTTTTATGCTACTTCTAAAAATTTGTCCCGGTTGCAGTCTTAGAGATGCTTGATTCTGGACAATTGAAAAATAAGAACTTATAATGAAAGTTTTCGAAAGTGATTTGATCGACTTCAAAATTTGTCCCAGTTTCAAGTCCTGGAAACGCTTGGTTCTAAACGATCGAAAAGTGAGAAAACTGTAATGAAAAATTTTTTTGAAAGTGATTTGACCGATTTCAAAAATTTGTCCCAGTTTCAAGATACTAAGACACATGAATTTAAGCGGTGGGAAGACCAAAATCTTGTTAAAAATCCTTATGTATTTTATACGAACCAAAAATGTTTGGCCAAACCGAAGATAAAAATTTTAAGATAGAAGGGCCGAACCCGCCTCGGGTTGCCTACGTATCCCAAAGGAAATCAGGCCACACGTAGTTCCACCCATACAACAAAACACTGAAATATTTTGAAAAGGTGGCCGAACCCGATGTGGGCTGCCTACGTATCCAACAGGAAGTCAGGCCAAACGTAGTTCCAACCATACAACAAAAGCACTGAAATATTTTGAAAAAGTGGCCGAACCCGATGTGGGCTGCCTACGTATCCAACAGGAAGTCAGGCCAAACGTAGTTCCAACCATACAACAAAAGCACTGAAATATTTTGAAAAAGTGGCCGAACCCGATGTGGGCTGCCTACGTATCCAACAGGAAGTCAGGCCAAACGTAGTTCCAACCACAAACAAAGATACTGAAATGATTTGAAAAGAGTGGCCGAACCCGATGTGGGCTGCCTACGTATCCAACAGGAAGTCAGGCCAAACGTAGTTCGTTACAAACAAAATGACAGAATCTTAATTTAAAAAGGCTGTAACAAAACATAGAGGCAACATGACAAAAGGAACTAAATGTTCTAGTTGATGCCTCCGGCCTACTACAAAAGGAAATTTAAACTGAAAATACTGAAACTCCCGACGAACCGGGGCTAAGATAGAAGTTCAATTTTGCAACTCAGGTCCTGGCTCAGCAGCCTATAAAGTCAATATTTCAGCAAAGTCTTTGATTATCGCAGCATGATCATCTTCATCTTCCACGAACAGGTTCTTGACTCCCTCCACGATATCATCATAGGCAACTTCAACAATCAGATCTGAAGGTTTTGAGAAAGTTTGATCAATGGTAGGAATAGGTTTTGGCAATGCAATCTCCTTCCTTTTATTCTTTCGTGCTTTCTTCACTTCTTCCTCAGTTGGCTCATATCCCAAACCGAATGTAAACTGTTGCGTAGGGAGAACGACTGGCTCAACTCGCCCATTTAGTGTTTTCCCTAGCCCAAATCCAGGTTGGTACCCATTTCTCACCATTTCTTTTGCAACCATAATTGCGGCACATGATCTTTTGAACTCTTGAGTTTGACATACTTCACTCTCCTTAGTGACATTCACAACCTCCCAAGCGTGGTAAGCTGCTCCGTCGAACCCTCCTTCTGCCTCGATGAATGGGGTGGATTGCTCTAGATAGAAAGACGTGTCCCCTTCTCCGTGTATACATATTTGTTGCTGATCCCACTCGAATTTGACAGTTTGGTGCAAAGTAGATGGTACGGCCCCAGCCAAATGGATCCACGGTCTACCTAACAACATGTTGTATGTCGTGGAAATATCAAGTACTTGAAAATCCATAATGAATTCAACAGGGCCAATCAACACTTTCAACTCTATTTCCCCAATAGGGCGCCTTTGAGCCCCATCAAATGCTCGAATATTCATATCACTGGTCTTGAGCTCGCTAACATTATATCCGATCTTCTTCAGACTTGTTAATGGACAGATGTTGAGTCCAGAACCCCCATCAATCAATACTTTAGCCACAAACATGTTACGACACTTGACAGTTATATGGAGTGCTTTGTTATGCATGCATCCTTCCGGCGGCAATTCTTCATTATCGAAGCTGATTCGATGGCTGTCAAGTACGCGCTCAATCATCCCAGCTAACGCCTCACTAGTTGTTTCGCTTGGGACATATGCTTCATTCAAGATCTTCAACAGTGCATTTCTGTGCATATCTGAACTCAAAAGCAAAGAGAGAATAGGAATTTGAGCATTGGTCTTTTTCAACTGATCCACAACTGAGTACTCACTAGCCTTGATCTTCCTCAAAAATTCTTCTGCTTCGGTTTCAGTCACGACCCTTTTGGGAGGTACATTGGTTTCCTTAACTTGCCCCAATCTAACTAGCTCTTCTGGAGAATAGCATCTTCCCGACCTTGTCATTCCTGATGTCTTAACCTTGTCAGTGATCGTGTCCTTTCCTCGACATTCCATCACAGTTTGTTGATAATTCCATGGTACGGCTTTTGTATCGAGCACTGGTAACTGATTTGGTGCTTGAACTACTTCCACATGCGTTGATGAAGCTCCTAATATCTCGACAGGCACACAACCCCTTATCACTACAGCCGGAGAAGCAACGGCTACAAAATCATGATCCTCCACACGATCCACAGGCACTATAAATTCGGCTGGGTCGTCAACATTTTCATCTATTCCAATCATATTTATCGTGGCACCATCATGGGTCGGGAGTGGATTGTTAACCACATTTGGTGTTGGTGGTTTGACCGTGATCTGTTTTGCTTCAATAAGATCCTCAACTTTATGCTTCAATGCGTAACAACGATTAGTGGAATGGCCTTTTACCCCCGAATGATATGCACATGTTTTAGTGGGATCAAAGCTTCTGGGTAATGGATCTGGAATTCTACCTTCCACGGGATATACTAAGCCTGAAGCTTGCAGTCTTTCGAAAACAACGCTCAGTGGTTCTCCCAATGGTGTGAAATTGCGGAACGGTTTATTTGGGCGAGGTGCGGATGCATTGTTTGGATGATGAGTTTGTGATGGTGGAGCTGGATATGTTGGTGGTCGTGGAGCTCGATATGCTGGTTGTGTGTTGTAAACAGGGTAGGATATTTGTGGTGATTGAGGTTGGTAAGATGACAAAGCTTGGTCGTAGGGATGTGGAGAATATTGGAAATATTGTGAGTGGTGAGCGTTAGGCTGGTATCGCGGTGGTCGTTGATGGCGGTATGATGTGTTTCCCAAGGCCATCACCGATGCTGCTTCTTTCTCTTTTTTCTTTCCATTTCCGAGAGTACCAGTTTGTATAGCCCTACTGGTAGACTGCAAAGCTGCTAGACTTGTTATTCTCCCTGTCTTAATGCCATCTTCGATCATGTCCCCAGCTTTGATCACTTCTGCAAAAGTTTTTCCACTCATTGTCACCAAACGTTCATAGTATTCCGGTTCTAGTGCTTGAATGAAGAAAGTAACCATTTCTGTCTCCTCCATGGGTGGGTGTACCCTAGATGCTTCTTCCCTCCACCGTATAGCATATTCTCGAAATGATTCGGTGAACTTCTTCTTCAATTTTGTAATTGAGATTCTGTCAGGAGCGATCTCAACATGAAACTTGTAGTGATCCACAAAAGCATTTGCCAAATCATCCCAAGTACGCCATTTGGTTGTATCTTGCTTAGAATACCACTCCAAGGCTTTTCCACTCAAACTCTGATTGAATAGTTTGACTCTTATCCCTTCATTCTTCCCCACACCAATCAACTTTTCACAATAGACCTTCAAATGGAAGAAAGGGTTCCCCGACCCATCAAACTTCTCAAATTTTGGAATCTTGTAACCTGGTGGCAATTCTACCTCAGGAAATGCACATAATTCTTCATATCTCACGCTTTGGTTACTACCAAGTCCACGCAAACTTCTCATGGCATCTTCCAAACTTTTGAGCTTTCTATTTATCATTTCATCATTAACTGACCGTGCCTCATTTTCAACTTCGACATAATGATCAACATCTGTGCGACATTGTCCTTGAATCTGTGTCATGGGTGGAGCTGTGGTATAAGTATACACCGGCGGAACTTGATGTGTGTCATGTGCTGGCGGTATGAATTGAGCTTTTGAAGAGGTGGTTGTAAATAAAAAGGGAGCATTTTGAGTGAGGTGTTCGGAACGAACTGGTTGACAAGTGGTGAAATAATTTGCTTGGTTAAATTCGTCCAAATTTGGGAATGGAGGTGGCACAGGCAAAGTCTGACGAACTCCTTGGGATGGAGTCATATGTGGTGGCGTTTGAGAAAATGACCGGTTATGAAGTACCATATGACTTAGTTCGGCAACTCGTCGCTCCAGACGAGCAATGATCTCCAAATGTGTTTCTGGTTGATTAGAAGATGTGGGATCACTCGCGATCGGCAAACTAAGAGATGGCTCAGATGAAGTGGTTGCATTGATCAAACTTTGCTCCATTTTAGAACGAGTCCTTTTAGTTAACCAGGTGATTAGTGATGAGTCAGAATCTGATTTTTTGGCTTTAGACCGTGTGAAATATGGATGCTCCGCCAGTTCCCTTTTAGCACAAGTCAACCTTTTATTTTGAAAATAAATTTTAAGAAGGAAAAAGATAAAACAAGAAAAAGAAAAAGAAAATGAGTCAGTATACGGTAAGGACATATTATTGCATATAAACACATTATTGCACATAATACATCGCGTTTTATAATGCAAGGGACCTCTTTATGCCAGAGGTAGGCCTAACGAATATTTGAAGGACAATCATGTCTTTTATGTATCATTCCACAACTCCTCCTAAAAGTAATTTGCAAGAATAAAAATTATTACATGCCAATAATACATCTCAAAATCAACCTAAGATATCTAATACTTCAACTTCACTAATTTCCTTCGGTTGTCTTCAACCTCCGGCATTAATTAATGCTCCACGGCAACCTGCAACAAAATGTCAGTTTCCTTGAAATATTTATCTATAGAGTATTAGGTCCACATATTCCACATATTTGTCCTTCAAATAATGCACATAGATAGTGAGTAGTGTCACTTAGAGTCATAGACTCATTTGGACATTTGGTAAGGTTGACTAATGAACTTAATACACCAAGGGTATTAAGCTTCCTAGGTTTAAAATGATGCATGTCCTTACAAGGTTTTGGTTTCGCTCTACCCTAGGTAGACTAAGAATGGTTTTCCTATGACACAAGGCTCTCCCAAGCGGACAACTTGGAAGTGGAAAGTCCGTGGCCGTCGACTGCACCGCCGATCGACTAAATCCACAAGACAAATCCAACTAAAGGGGTAATTTAGTAGTGCACGGGCGCAAACTGCGAAGCCGCTTTAAGTGTGTGAATATGTGTGAATTTTCCAGGAGTGGAGGAAATATGAACGGAATGCCAATTTAAGGAAAGCAGTAATATACATATTACATAGAACAAAAAAAAATGCATATAAGGAATGGAACAATAATACTTGAAATCATATAAAACTACAATACAGGCAAAATAAAATAAAACAAACAAAATATCTCACAAATTATTTATTAACCTAAGTTGTTATGGTTAGAGCCTAAAGTCCCCAGCGGAGTCGCCAAGCTGTCACACCCCATTTTAACCGGGTTGATTTAGGAGTATGACGTATTGGTGATTCCTGTTTATTTGTTTCAAGGAGTCGCCACCTAATTAATTTAATGGTGAATTAGGACACCTAAATATTAACTAAGGTAAAGTTAAAACTAAACCTCCGTTAATGGTCTGCTAACCAGTGTGATTCTGGGTAAGGGCTCTATATTATCCTAAAGGGAAGGTGTTAGGCATCCTTTAGAATCCGTTAACTCACGGTTATCCTACCAACTTAGATTAATTAATTAAATATAATGCCTAAATTTGGAAAATGACTTTAAGATGTTGCTGAAGTTTTTAAAAGAAAATAATGTTAGTTGAAATAAGATTTACAGAAAATATAATAATTTTCACAAAAAGAGGACTCTAAATACTACTTAAAAATATAAGAAGTATAAATATTGCTTAGGTTTCAAATGAAAGCAATAAATAATGCTATTTAAAATAATACTTGTAAAAATATAACAGCTCGTATAAAAGATAATTTTAAATGCTATTTAAAAAAATAAAGCTTAAATGTTACAAAGACTTTATGTGGAAATATAATAGATGCTATTCAAGATAAAACTTGTATGAAATTAGGATATTTTGCTTATATATAATGGCTTTTGAGAAAAGGATTTATGCAATTTTAAACTTTGAATAATTCATATTATAGGAATGTAACAATATAGAAAATCTAGATTTATAAGTAGAATTCTAAATATATTGTCTTAATTAGGCTTACAAATATGCATGAACGTTTCAACTTGAATGAGTTTCGTATAAAATATGCTTGAGTTTGTAATGGCATATTAATGAAGTCTTGATACGATAAAAAATATATAGTCATGCCATTTTGCGAATCAATCATTTCGAATAACATATAAGTATTAGACGTTATAAATAGTTTTGATATAACCGAAGATAATAAATTTTATGGAGTTGATGATTAGTTTTCCTTAAACTAAGTACCCGTCACTAAAACTAATCTATTAATTCATTAAGGTTTATGTAAACTAGATAAGAACAAACAAATGGTTAGTATACAAATTAAATAGATAAAGAAAATATAATTAAAATGAGTTCAACCCATATTTTAAGAAAAGCTGCTATTAAATGGGTCTGGCCTATTTGGGCCATTGCTGGAAACTGTTTACCGCTGGGCTTCGGCCCAACAAATTTCTTTTGTGTGCTGCTGCAGGCCTGGGATTGCTATTGGGCTTAGCCTAGAATATTTTATCTGCTGTAGGCGCAGATTGACCCGAGAGGAGATAACGTTGGGCTTTTAGCCCAATACCGAATGCGAAAGAGGAAACGAGTCCTCGGATTCGTACGCAAGGTTCATGCATAAAAGAAAGATAAGAAGGAGATTAGTATATGATCAATAAGATTAGGCATACAAACATATGAATTTAAAACAACTCCATTGATTATGTATATTATGTATATCCAACTGCATTTCACGAACACAATATCGATATGCATTTATATGCAGATTTTTTTTAATCGAAATATACTTATAACAAGCGCACGAAATTTGAGCGAAACCAACTGAAATATAGACTATGCATTGCACACAAGTGATGTATATTATACTTCGAGTATACATATGCGTAATTCATAGGCAAACAGCAGTGGCGCCCACATATGCATTATTGGAAATTAGCTGGAGACTTACGCAAAGTCACATAGTGTATAGCACATAGACGGGCTTGGACATTATTATTTGACAAGACGGACATCATATTTTAACCATACACTATTAATAAAAGGATCAATCAAATATCAGCCCGTAACTCTCTAAACCATGACTACAATCTCCACTGAATAAACAAACTGTGTTCTTTTGAATCTGATTTTTTATACTAACTGCAACACTCACACATGACAAACTCAATAACTGGGCATGGCCTCATATCCGACTGTATGCTGGCAAACAAATTTGAATATTAAATGCAGCTTCTTATCAGCTGCTATAGTAAGCAAATAAACTGAAACAACTGAAGGCAGTTTCTTGCCAACAGCAACACCAAACAAACACTAAGTGGCTAAACATATATCGACTGCTCATGTTTGCGTAGGAAATGTGACTGAAGCAAGCAGGGAAGTAGAAATAAGCCAAAATACATGCAAAAGAGGAGGGGTTGTCATGCAGGAGTCAAAAGAACATCAACAAAACAGGTTGGCGTAATCAAACAATGGTCAGAGTGAGAAAAGCAAGCAGGTCATAGCATGCAGGAAGAGGTATACCAGATTCAGACAAGAGCGCAAGTCTAAGCTCACAATCAATAAGCATGCTCACAATCGATGAGTATGTTTAGGCTAAAATACCATACCATAGAATTCCACATGGGGCAAAACTAACTATGCAAAATAAAACTAATAGGGATGAACCTTAAAGGCAGAACCTAGGCAGTCAAATATTTCTCGAGACACTAATTAACACATAATCCTGAGGCCAATGCTATGGCATACATGTATGGTCATAACACATATTCAACATGAATTAAATGACACAGGCTTGAAGCAAACATGATTATCCAGATGTTGCACAACATTCAATCAAACTTATGTGTTCAACAGTGCAAGGTTTGGTCAAGCAGTAATGTTGGGAATGAATCAACTAAGCAATTCTCATCTTATAAGATTTACCATCTCTGAACCATTCCTATTCACTTTAATTCAGATATTACCATGAATGGTTAGAACAGTAAATAGACAAGCTTCTTTATTTTTATTTTTTACCCTTTATGCTGCTTCTAGCACTCCTTAGTTGAAGGCTAGTTAACTAGATGTACAACCCTTTACTTTAGACACATTTTAGCTTCAGGACCCAAACTAGGAAAGTCATACATTCTGAATGATGAACAAACAAATTCCTCCTTCCATTTGAAATGATCAAGCTAACAAGATTATTATTAGATGAATGCCTACCTCTCTAACAGAACATGCCACATACACAACTGAATAAGAGTTGCGAACTACGACCAACAACAAAAAAAAACGAAATTGAGCTAAGCTAAAGTTAAGACATAAACAAATATATTCTATCAAACTTCCAGATTTGCAAAACCCAAACTAAATTTAGACACGAACATACGAGAATCATTAAGACCAGAATCGAACTAACCAATCCTGAACATGCTCGATACTACAAGTTATAAACTAAGATTCAACCAAAACGAAATAAACATGCTAACATACTCGAAATTTCGGATTCGAAAAGGAAAGGAACATGCTAACCTTTTGTGGATGCAGCGAAGTGAGGCGAAGGTCTCGATATCCACTCGAACACTATCGAATCCGAGCTTGCGATGCTCGGGTTCACAATGATACCAAAACCAATGAAAATAGAATAGAATTGATGTAGTATTATGATTTGATAAATAAACAAGATCAAAGTGCTAATAGAACTCGGAATTTAGGTGATTAAAAGACTCATATTTTAGAGATTTTCAGGATTTCAAGAACAGCGAAAAAAAAAGGCTTGTTTCAGAATTTAATTTCAGAGCTTTTTTTTTTTTTTATTATTCGAAATCCCTATTTTTGTAGGGGATTTATGGGGATTCAAGAACTCATTTTTTGAAAGGGGATTTCGGGTTCACCTCTGGTTTTGCAAGGCAATTTTTGGGGTTTTTCCAACCTGTCCAATTTTGGATTCAACGCCGACCATTTATAGGGTTTTGGCTCTTTTGAGTTGAAGAAAAGGAGAGAGGAGCGGGGGAGACAAAACGAGCTGGGGTGATGGTGAGGGTAGCGTGGGTGTCAGAGGAGTGGGTGTGTCAGGGTATGGGTGTGTCAGGTGGTGGCGACAGACGAAGGTGGTGAGGTCAGACGCGTGGGGGTAAAGGTGCGGTGGAGATGACAGAGGGGTGCGTGTGCGTCAGAGGTGTCGGGTGAGTGGAGGTGTCGGACGGTGGTGGAGCGTCAGGTGAGGGAGATGGGCGGCGCTAGGGTTAGGGGTAAAGGGAGAGGGAAAGAGATGGAGGAGAAACGGCGGGGGATGGGAAATGAGGGAGGTGCGATGATGGAGATGACGATGAAAATGGGGAGGGAGACGAGAGATAGATGGAGACGGCGGGGATGGAGGAAAGTGATGGGGAAACCCTAAAAGGGTTTCCTTATTCAGCTGAAAAATGAATTGGACCCGGTCCATTTGTGGACCGGGTCAAATTTTAGACTGGGTATTAAAAGAACGGACTAGTAAATTAAACATGGATTATTCTAAAAAATTGAGACAAGGGATACGGACTAGTCCTAAAATTACCAAGAGTCAATCGGGCTTTAATTTGGAGTCCGGTAAGTCAAAATGCGGACCGAGGGCAAGAAATAGTTTGGCTTTAAAAAAGACCCATTTAATTAATGAATATACCGAGGGTGACAAAATATTACTTAATACCAAAAAATATGTGATTACTAGACTCGGGTAATAAAATCATATGGTGTTATAATAGCCGTGTAATAATATATGTTACTTTTCTTTGAAAATCCGCACTAAATAAATACTATTATTTATTTATGCAAAGATAAATGCGTAAGCTGGTAAAATGCCGAAATGATAAGAATTGTGAATTATAATAATATTAATAAATAATAATAATAATAATAATAATAATAATAATAATAATAATAATGATAATAATAATAATAATAATTATTATTATTATAATAGAATAATAAAATGTCGGTATTGATAAGAGGCTAATAATTATAGTAACCAGAATGTATTTTTTTTATTTTTTTTCAAAATATTAGAAGCTTAAAAATAGGTATTTTGGCAGAGAGACGGGACAAAATTGGGTGTCAACAATATACATTATAAGCTTCTTCCTCGTCCTTAAAACAAAAAATCAGCTAATGATAAAAAAAAAAATATAATATACACACATAACTAGAATCAAAATTCACTCAAGTTTATGTAGTTAGATATAAAAAGACCAAACTAATAATAAAACAAAAACTTTGCGACAGCATAAATTGAGCAGAAATCCTAAATACTACATGTTCAGATTTCGTTTTTCTATATGCACAAGCAATAAGATGAATATTTCTTTTCAACACGGCAAGCATTGTTCTCAATTTAATAAAATTCTTTCAATATACATAATGTACTTACATAAGTAGGAAGTTAACCAATCTAGTATATGTCAATTCCTTTATGCCTCTGGCCCTTAATTTGAAATTCCCTTACGTGTGCTGTTTCGGATTTACACAAAAAAAGAAAAAAGAACATAATGACACATAATTGAGAATTAAGTAGTACTTAGAAGAAGGTGTGCAAGAAATAAAAGAAAGAAGAAGTTAACGCGACCCTAAATCTTTTGGCCATTGTTAGATAGTATAACTTTAACTACTTTCTTTTAAGTTAACTAGTTTTATTGTCTTTTTGATTTATTTTTTTAAATAAGACTTTAGATGTAGTTTGTTTTCTATTGTTATCTTAACTACATTGGGTGTAAATAGCCGGTACGAGTAAGTTTTTACTGTATTGATTGGTGCATATACTAGGAGCTGATTTAGTGATAAGTATTTCCATGAGGGACCATTTGTAAATAACTTTTCAATTAGAAATCTTCTACGTACTAATTATCCCAACTGTAGAAGAGTGTTTGGCCAGAAATATCCCTTATCTTTGGGGGTAGGCTTAACTTTGTCCTTTAAATATAACCTTGAGCACTATATGTCCTTTAAGTTTGCAAAACTTGAGCATTTTTAGTCTCACTAACAGAGAACTTCACATCCTGTTAGAAAACTAACAGAATTTCAAAAAATCTTTAATATTAAATTTAAACTTTGTAAAGAAAGGTAGAAGTAATGACAAAAGTTGGCTGAAACTAAATATCACTGATTCATTAAACATTGTAGGTTTCAAAAATGAAGATCACAGATCTTTACAATTTCAACTCCAGTAAATCAAATCCAACAATCATCATAGACAAAAAAAATCAGCAGACTTCAAGCATCTCCAATAGCGGGAAAACAAGCCTTCGCAGCAGCAAAAAAATAAGCACATCAGCAGCAAAAGTTTCAGCATTTCAGTAACAAGAATTTCAGCAGCGAACTTCAGCGTTCCAACAGCAAAAAAAAAAATAGTGTTTCAGCATCAAAATGGAGCGTTCCAGCAGCAAAAAAAAAAAAAAAAAAAAACAGTGTTTCAGCAGCAAAAAAACAGCGCACCAGCAGCAAGTTTAAGCATTTAGCAGAATGAATTCAGCAGCAAAAATCAACGTTCCAGCAACAAAAATAAATAAATAGTGTTTTGCAACAAAAAACACCGTTCCAGCAGCAAAAAAAGAGCATTCCAACCGCAAAAAAATAGCACTTGAGCTGCAATAAAAACAACAATCCAGCAGTAAAAAATCAGCATTCCCACGACATTTCAGCACCAAAACAACCAATATAGTAGCTATATTTCAGCAGATACCAACATAATTAAGAGTCAAATTCTTGAGTTGATTGCATATGTCTCCGTGCCGCAGGTCCTCTTCTAACCTGCATATAAAATACATAGTATTATTTTTTTTTTCATAACATAACTTAAAAATGGAGTTCAAATGTAATTTATTGAAATCGGAAGCTTTGCGCAAGTTGATGAGCTAGAAGCATAAAATGATGGCTTATTAACTTGGAGATCCGATTGAACAACATATAGTTTGCATGTTCTTCTGATATGGCCAGTATTATGGCATTTTCTATAATCCAAAGAAGTCTGTCTCCTTTTCATTTTAGTTCTACTTGCTACTACATCATCTGGTTCTTTTCTCCTTTTTGTCTGCTTTCTTCCTTTAGTGCTAGTTCTTACTAATTTGGGAGGCAATGGAGCAATGTTATTTGACTTAGGCCACATATCATGTCCATTCATAGGTAAAATAGCAAAGTCATAGACCCTTCTGTATGTTTCCACCTTATAACAATCATGGACATTAATCTCATCTTTTTTAGCCCAAATTGCAGCAATGGCATGCTTGCATGGAATTCCTGTCAAATCCCATTTTCTACAACTGCATATTTTATTTAGTAATTCTGCAGCCCACTTATTATTTATGTTTGCCCCTATAATCTCATAGTTCCACTCATTAGATTTTCTAGGAATGAACTCCGTTGTAGCCTTTTGATTTTTCTTCAATATATCCTTTGTCCTAGGACAAACATCATTGATGTCCCATTTTGCGCTTTTATCCCTATTTGCCTGCATCCTAGCCATAAGAAGATACCTTATTTTTTCCAATAGAGTGATAATTGGCTTGTCTCTAGCTTCAATAATCATTGCATTAAAACATTCACACATGTTATTAAGTAGGATATCAGATTTCACATTTTCATAGAAGTGAGATCTAGACCATTCACTAAGCGATTTCTCTCTTAACCATTAGCAGTTTCAGGGTCTAAATCAAAGATCTCAACAATACAAATATCAAGCCATTTATCTATTGAAGCCCTTGCGGCTTTCCAAAGTGCATCCTTCAATGAGATACCACTAAATCCTGCACTCTTAAAGTTATTATGCAAATGCCTCACACAAAATCTGTGGTTAACAAATGGCAACACCTCATTAAAGGCTTCAACCAGCCCTTTTTTCTTATCTAACATGAAAGTCCAAGTAAAATCATCATCAATTTCTAAGTCACGCTTCAAGTGATTCAAAAACCAAGCCCATGAGTCCGTTCTTTCCTTCTCTACAACTGCATATGCTATTAGAAAGATTTTGTTATTAGGATCAACTCCGACAGCCGTCAATTACTGAGTCCCATACATTGGACCCTTAAGCCAACAACCATCCACTCCAACTATCTTTCTATAGCCACTCTTGAACCCCTCCTTACAACCTGCAAAGCAAATATAGATTCTCTGAAATCTATTAGGCTTGTTAGGAACCTCATTTTCAACCAACTTCATATAGATAGAAGTATTCGGATTTGTCCTCACAATTTCATTACAATAGTTTCACAATATCTTATATTGAGCATTTAGATCTCCATCAATAATTTTGAGCGCCTTTTGCTTAGCCCTTCTACATTGATTTAATGTCACATGAGCTCTTAGCTCCACACTCACATGATCTCTGAATTCTTGGACGTTCTAATTCCTGTGCTTGCTAATGGCATCAAGATATCTTCTTGCAATATAGGAAGAAGTGATGGTTTTGTTAGAATGGTTCCATCCCTTACACTTATGATCGGCGTTGTATGTCTTGATCTGAAATGCCCTATCCCCGTGCATTCTTAAAGCCATAATCTCCCAGTTTCAATTTGAGTGTGTACAAGTTGCTCTAACTCATTTCTTGTCATTCTTTTTCCACTTTATGTATTTTCCTTGACTAATTTCATGAGTTATTACAGCATGTATGAACTCTCTCTTGTTTCCAAAGGTTAACTCTAATGCCAATTTTGGATTTTTTCCATCTGTTTTTGGGTTGAACTTTGGAAAGCTTAAACTGTCGCTATCCGAATCATTTTGTAAGTCCTTGTATCATCGGAGTTGCAACAATCTGATTCCCCTTCTTCAGCATTCAACTTTCTCTCTAATTCTTCACTAACCTCATATCTACGCTTTTCATTTCTAATTCTTTCTGATAAATCATTTTCATCTGACAAGTCATTTTCTGAATCTTCAAAATCTTCACTACTTGAAGAATTTTCACCTCCAACTTCTTTATGATGTTCTTCAACAGTAGCTTGAGTTTTAAAACTTGAGTTGCTTGGCCCCTTGTACATAATAGAATTTCATTTCATGGGAATTTTGGAAAAATCCCGCTTCCTCCTTGAAGGCCTAAGGAAGAGCCTATTCATGTGCAGTTGATTCTCGAACGAAGCGAAGAATGACAGCGGCTCTCCCTCAATACCCATTTTAATATATGAGTCCAAATTTTCAAAGTACACCTCAACTACTCGATCTTTAGGAATATTTTTTACAATAACAGCAGCTTCCATATCAGTTGAAACAAGCCTCATTTTATCACCTAACCTTCCGAACTTGTGCCAAAAAGTAACTGAGCCATTCGTATAACCATATAATTCAGCCATTGAATTGAATACTGACAGCTTCAATTCAGTCATATTCACATAGTCAATAAAGTCCACATGGCCCCCAACATGATGTCCTGTAGGCTTGAGTTTCATTATACCACCACGTGTATTTTAATGGTAAAATATTCTGCCTCGTACAGAGGATCTCCATAACAAAAAGATTTAAAAAGTAATTTAGTAATGGTGCATACATATATACTGCCTTATTTTATACAGTTCAAAAGGGGGACCATTTGAAGTGCATATATTTCTAAGTTAAGATATTGAATCTTCAAAAGGGGGACCATTTAAGGGAGAAAACATATAAAAACTCCACGTGTATTTTTCTCAGTTAACAATATCAGACTTCAATGAGCCTTCTTACAAAAGAAATCGGGAGGAGAACCCCATTATTTCATCTATTTTAGAACAAAAGAAGATTTTTTCAAGTTGACAAATCAGGTCAGCAAAACGAAGAGTTTAAAAAATCATACATTGAAAATGGAAAAGCTATATTAACTTGTAGGAGCAATCATTGAAGTGATTTTATGATTGGTAATACTCACCATAACTAGGGTTTCTTCCGCCATTGATGCTCCTAAGAATCATTGATTGGGTGAACCAAAGTAGTGAAGACTTGAAGTAATTTCAAGAAGGCTGTGCTTTTTTACCTCTGAAACAAAGATGAAAAAGGAATTGGAGAAGAAGGGTTTTTGAGAGAGAGGAGGGAAATCTACCACTTTGGGTGAAAGAGCGCGCCTTTTTCCCCCTTCAAGAATCACGTGCGGATCACATGTTATATCTCAGTTAGTTTTCTAACGGGAGGTGGAGTTCTCAGTTAGTGAGACTAAATGTGCTCAGATTTTGCAAACTTAAAGGATATATAGTGTTCAAGGTTATATTTAAAGGACAAAGTTAAACCTAACCTAAAGATAAGGGATATTTTTGGCCAAAAACTCCTTGGTGGAAGGCCAAAATTGCCATATTGAAAGGTTTGGGGGGTCAAACTAGAAGATGAAGAGGAAATAAAAATAAAGAATGTCCGCTTGATCGTAGTGGTTAGATGTACTTGAAGCAACTAGTGCAAGTGCGGCGACTGTTTCCAGCGTTACATTCGCCAGCGCCGTAAGCTCCTTCATCCACTCTAAGCTCCACCATCGTCCATATTTTAACGGTAAAATTCTCCTATTCACCAACAAATTGATAGTCTAGCTGATTCAACTTCATCACTCATGATCCTCCTTCAATTGCAATAAATGAAGCTGAATGTTGCACTCTACTTTAGTTTTCTTCTATAATATGTACGGCTGATATTGTTGGAGTCATGCTCTGCTTGTTCGCCTGACTATATGCGTTTACTGGTATACTTGTAATATGAAACTGCTTAGCGTGTGTTTCTATTTAATTGGTGGACTTGTGGTTATTGACATTGATTGATTGAACGCATGTCCGGTGCTCTACAGCCTATAATGGGGATGAATGGACTAGCAAATTATGCACACAATACATATTTGAGGAATAATGTGTTCTGAATTCCCATGCATCTGCAACCTTAACTACTAAGTGTGATAAGTTTCTGAAATTTTTTAATGCTATTATTGCCTATTAGCTCAAGCCACTGGCAGCTTAGTTGTGATATTCTTGAGAATCTGTAATTTGCTTGTTTTCTTATCAGATGGAAGGTGTGGATGCATCCAATTTGAACTTGGAAAATGTGGGACCACTAGTTAATGGTGGGGAAGTGGATGGTTTTAGATGCAGTATTGATGAGCTAGTCATGAAAGTCGATAAGGTACATATCATTTCTTGAACCTCTACCTTATGCGATTCTCTATTCTGTCTATTTCGTCCTGTTTTCTTTTCTGTGCAGTATACGTAATGTAATTCCGGATTCTCATTCAGTGTCTTCTACTCTTTAGTTAGTTAGCTTGTAGTAGATGAGAGATCGTTGCTCGACTTTCCGTTCTCCTTATCTATCAACGATTATGTGTCCTGCTGAGAAATTCTTTGGGCACGGTAGCAGGGAATGTGTTGACTCTGTGTAAAGTTCTCACTTCACAGCTCACCAATTTGCTAGAATTTCAGGGTCAAATCATACTCCAGTATCTACCGATGGAGTATCATACTTATGATGTATAAAGTTATGTATGTTTCTTTGAAGGTGTTCAAAAGCCTATATTTCTTTCTACCCTTCCCCACCAGTGACTACTCTCTGTCCTTCTAATGATGGAACAAAATTTTTTCTATACTTCATTAGATAAATCTTTGAGCTCTGCAATTCTGGTGAGGCCTCTATTAGGTGGTTTACATGGATTGAGTGCAGTAGCCGATATACAAGCAAAATCAATATTGATGAGGATAATCTCATATGGGTCTGGAACGCTCTCGTACAGGCCTAGTTCGGAACAAGGAATCTATATAGATGATGGGAAAGGAAAATACAATCATACACATACAAAGTCTATCAAAATTACAATGTTTATGGCCGCTTTGTAAGAATAGAAACTTGGCAGAGAGATAGAGAAGTAGCTATAACCGTTCCTGAAGTTGCCTACAACAAGTGATGGGAGATATCACAGGGAAAGTTCTTTTGCTTCCTGGGAAAGCGACATTGTCCAAAGCTCAACTACATACACCACCAGTCCAAGGCGTATATCAAGATGGGGAAGATCCTTCAATAGCCGAAAGGACTCGCAGTTGCAGTTGAAGTTGAAGTTGAAAGCTCCAATAGGCAATTCCTATCCAAATGCCTAGTAGGGTGCTTCAGTGATCCTTTCAACATCAGTCCCAATCTAGGCACAATTCAATAAAGGTTCCTTAACAGATGGAAGTTTAGTGCAAGACTTAAAGTTACCTCACTGAATCACAACCAGTTCCTCTTTGATCTCCCATTCCAGGCAAGAAGCAATGAGAATCAAGCCAGACTAATGGTTTTGGAATGGCCGACATTTAATGTTGGATTGATGGTCGTTGGTGACCCAGTCATCTTTGATGAGTGGAAAGCCGGACCATCACATAAAAGCTTTTGGAATCCCACTCCACTTATGGTCTATGGAAACTTTCCATACAATCGGAGAGCTTTGCAGTTGCTTTGTTGGTACTGACGAAGACACCAAGAACAAAACTAACCTCTTCTGGGCAAGAATTTGTGTTAAGAATGATGAAGATTCACAACAAGAGAAAGTAAATATTGAAGTTGGAGATTGGAAATATGAAATTACAATTTTGCCAGACATAATTGTGAAACTCAGACCGGTCGGAGGAGGAAGCTGCATACCTTAGGAGTGTTGGAGACAAAAGCCTTGATTGATGGAATTGGTACATCTAGCTAACAAAAAGCAGTCGCTGTCACAACATAAAATGGGCACATGGGAGTACAAGTGGACTCCTTAAATCCAACGATTAGAGCCAGTCTATGTAATAATAAATCAGTCCAAAATTTGGACCAAGAATATTATGATGTAGGCCCAAAGATCAAAGCCCAAAAGAAAAGAATTAGAACTTATTGGAGAGAGGCAGGGCTCCTTAAGTCCAATTCATCCTTAAGTCCAATTCATCTGCCAACCGGTTTTTAGCATTCTAATGTCGAACCCTAGACTAACTGATGAAATTTCATCCATACACAACATCAGTGTATCTCCATCAATTCTTTCTGCTGAGACCATGTGTGATGACCATTCTGATGCAGATGATGAGGCCAATCCTAAATTTTGTTGCGGAGTGATTTCAACATCGGGGAGATTACTAGTCAATCACTCCTTTTATGACTTCTCCTCCCATTTTGATACTCTCTCTCTCATGACATAAGGTTGGATTGCACTCTCATACTATTCAAAATCCACCGAGCATGAATTTTTGGATATAATCCTGCATATGGAGCAAAGACGGCAGTTGCAACTACAACAAACATATTATCAGGCAAACAAACAAAGAAAAAGAAATCAAATAAGGAAATAGAGTCAGAGAAATTAAAATTATTGGTGAATTATGATGGGGTGAAAACTCTAAAAGAGGGCGTGATAGCACTGAAAGGGGCAGGTTGCATAAACCTCATTTCAGAATGAAGTTGGGAGTACTTAGTTGGAATGTGCGGGGAGTTAAACAAAAGCAATAAGAGGGGAACTTTGAAATCTTTAATTTGCAAACCGAAAGTTGATATAATGTCTTTAAGAAATCAAAATTGTGAAATGAACTACTTTAGTAAAAGACTCATTTCCTTCACTATTTCTGATAGCTTCTAACAAAGAAGCAACATTAGCTCAATATAGAGACAACAACTGTTGGACACCAATTTTTTGGAGAAGCTTACAGGATTGGGAAGTTGATGATTTTCTTTCTGTCTTAAAAAGATTGGGACAAAGTTCTTTGGTGGTAGAATCTCAAGACAGAATCCTCTGGGGCAATTCTAAGGAAAGGATTTTCACTGTGAAGGAATGTTACAACTACTGGAGTTCTCAAAATAGCCTTTTAGAGGTCTGGCCTTGGAAACCTGTATGGAGAACCAGACAGCCTCTCAGAGTTACTTGCTTCACTTGGATTGCACTGAAGGAAGCATGCCTAACACAAGACAATCTCAGGAGGAGAGGTGTAATCGTCGTCAACATATGTGCCATGTGCAAGCAGACCAATGAAAGTGTCAACCACCTATTTTTGCACTACCTTGCAGCAGCTAGCCTTTGGTATTTCTTCTATTCTATGCTTGGTCTCCAATGGGTAATGCCCTTCAACATCAAAGATGCCTATGCTAGCTGGATGCTCTGGAGGGTTGACAAATCCATCAAAAGGATCTGGAGAATGATCCCAGCAGTAATTTTTTGGACCCTATGGAAGGAGAGAAACAGTAGATGCTTTGATGGAATCTCAACTCCTATTTGCATTTTAAAGTCTAGGTGTTTAGTTAGTCGTTTCAGTTGGCACTTTTTTGCCCCTCTTTTCAGTTGGCACTTTTTTGCCCCTGTAAACAGTGTGGATAACTTTCTAGATTTTGTTAGCTCTCTTTCTCTAGTACAGTAGAGTTGGGATTTCTTTAGACTGTTTTACAGGTTTTTGCTAAGTCTGCTTCATGTTTTGTTTGAAGCAGCTTTTTGCTCATCTTGCTCATCTGTTACCTTGCATCTTCTTGATGCTTTTCTAATGACTCTTCTTGATGCTTTCTAATGACATTTTATTACTTTACCAAAAAAAAAAAAAAAATGTGAAATGGACTACTAGATTATCACAGTTGGTGTTAGGAACTAGATGGTTGGCTGGGTTGAATCACAATCTTTTGGCAGTAGGGTGGGGTGATAGTACTATGAGACGAGAAGGTGGAGTTGTATAGGAGTGCAATGGGGATCTTAGACAATTTCTTATATACCGGAAAGTGTCCAGGAGGATTTCAGAGGTTAATGACCCTCACACCAATCCTGATAGAGAGGAGTTGTGGGATGAACTTGCCGCAATTAGAGGACTGTGGAGTGATTAGTGGGTGATATGATAGGTTTATGATTTTAATGTTTGTAGAGAGATACAAGAGTGAGAGGTTAAACTGCACCAGAAGATCCAAAAGCAATGAAAGGTTACTCTGAAACATTGAGGATCTGTGCCTCGTCTACTTGCCTCTTCAAGGCGCAGCCTTTACTTGGTCTAGGGGTAAAAACACACACCAACATTAAGCATAGACAAGTTCCTAATAGCTAATGAATGGAGTGACACTTTTAGCCTTTTAGGAAAGTAAAATAGATGGTTCTCCTAAATGTTATTTCACATGATAAGCCCATAATGCTAGAAAGTGGAGACTGCAAGTAAACTCCTGGTACTTCAAATTTAAGAACATGTGGCTACAAGTAGAAGTGTTTTTTTTATTTTTTTTTATTTTTTTTTATTGAGGTAACAGCAAGTGGAACAAGCCACAGAGAGCTGGCCACTTACTCTAGATGAACTATCCGTAATAGCAGAACTAAAGACAGAAATCCGAAAGCTAGCCATGGTAGAGGAGACATCATGGAGGTAGAAATTTGGATTTTTTTGGCTGAAAGAGAGAAACAGGAATACAAAATACTTTTAGAGACTAGCTAATTCTCACAGAAGGACTAACTACATTGCCAAACTTAAAATTAGCAATGACTTGATTGAAGAGACGGATCAGATCAGTGTTGTAAAAGGCGCTCGCCTCATCGCCTATGGCGAAAGGCGAGGCGATAGTATATCGCCTTTTAGGTTTGAGGCGATGGAAAATCAGAAAGGTGAGAGAAAGGCGTGAGGTGAGAGAAAAGGCGAGAGGTGAGAGAGGCCAGAAAGGCGTTGCCTTCTTATTTTAAAAAGAAACAGAAGAAACATAATATAATTTAAGTCATATATCGGGACCAAAGCTAGCGTTCTTACATAGCTTCTTCTATTTGTTGGTACGCAGCTACGCATGTTCTTCTTCAGGTACGCTTCTTCTTCTTCTTTTTTTTTTTTTTTTTTCTCCTCTGCTTCGGGAAAGGCTTCTTCTTCAGATTCTTTTTTTCTTATTCCGTTTTCTTCAGTTCTTGTACGCAACTTCTTTCCTCTGGAATTAAAGAACTTGTAAATCTTGAAGATCTTGAAGAAGAATTAGAAAAGGCTTTTAGTATTGCTTGGCTTTTAGTATGGGCATGAGGATCTTCACTTGCATCACCAGTAAACTGACCTGACTTGACTGTTGAATGGTCTGCATCAAGCCTATGTGAATTTCAAAGTTATTTACTGCCATGGTTTCCTCACATTTGATTCTCCTTCAAAATGGTTTGGACTGACATACTCTCAGTATTCTATCATGTCGTGGTGCCACCTCATCCAATTGTTCTTCTTGAGGTGGTGGAAGTGGGTGGTTGTTGTTATTGTTAAGCTCGTCGTAGTCCATCTCTTCTTGTGAAAAAATTTGAGATTGTAAGGCCTATTCTTTTCGCAACAACCGCAAAGATCTTTCAATTTCAGGATCGTATTCGACTAGTTCTCTTGAAGAGGAATGGGCCATACACTTCCGGAAATCTCTATACAAAATTTGAAATAATTAGATAACTAAGAATGATTCTCAAATTAGTAGTAAACAATTAATTTGTAGTAGACTTTGTCAATCCCCGGTAACGGCGCCAAAACTTGACGAGTCTTTGGCGTATATATAATTGTAATTCACACTATGTTAATGATAGTATAGAAAGATGTTGATCCCACAGAGATTGATTTACCTATCTACAGACGTTTCTTGTTTTAATTACTATTTGATGAAATCGGAAAGAGTTGAGTAGTGAGTTAACGGACTAAAAACGCGCAAACAGAGCAATAGAGATATATTTTTTTCTCACAAATATAATAAAAAGGTGTTGAGAATTTGACTTCACATGATATTTTAATTATAGAGTAAAATTATTTATTCTTCAGTTTCTATTTCTGACGAATGTATAATACCTCTCACGATTATATTTATATATTATTACTGAAGTTGAACAATTGAATGTACTCTCGGTTATACAAATTAATCGCCAAATAGTAATATTAAAGAACTAAAAATTATATGCTTGAATTAAAGCAAGCTCTTTTTAGTAAGTCCCTTTCGGTTACCTTGTTATAACTGGTTATTACACTATTCGCCTTTTTCGATTACAAATAAGTGTAGAATCACTTATAACATTAAAGAGATAGATATTACTAACTAAATGTTAACAATCTATCAATACCACAGTTAACGGTATTACATCTTCGCCTCTCTCGATTACAGAATCTGTAAAATAGTAAAAGGTTAATATGTAGTACAACACTGGATCATTTCATACCACTTACCTGGGCCTTCCATTGGGTACCAGATTTAAATCTTCAGAGATATGGAAGGGGTAGTGGAGAAGTTTGAGAAAAGATTGGCATCATGGCAACAACATTATCTCTCTCTTGGTGGCAGAGTAACACTGATCAACAATGTGTTGGACAGTATCCCCACCTACTTTATGTCGTTATTTCCTGCACCTTTTGAGGTCCTTCAACAACTAGACAGTCTCAGATGTACATTTTTGTGGAAAGGTGACATCAAATCACATAAACTCTACTTGGTGGAATGGGAGAAAGTAATTCTTCCCAAATCCCTTGGGGGGTTAGGGGTGAAAGACTTGGCACTTCACAACAAGAGCATGCTCCTTAAATGGCAATGGAGATAAAATCAAGATGGTATGGGCCTTTGGAAGGAAGTGATACAAGCCAAATATGGTAATGATAGTCACTGGGTGACAAACTCCAGCAGGTCACCTCATGGATGTGGACTGTGGAAGGGGATTAGGAACATGTGGACTGATTTTGCTCTTAATACATCCCTTCAGGTGGGCAATGGGAACCACATCCTTTTTTGGAAAGATCTTTGGACGGGGCAGAGTACCTTGATGGAGGCTTTTCCTAGGATTTTTCCTATTGCCTCTAATCCTGATTCTACTGTTTCTCAGAACTGGTTGGGGGGCACTTAGTGCCCAACTTTGAGAAGAAACTTGAATGATTGTAAGTTTGAAGAGTTGACATACCTTCTTGGCAGCCTACATCACACCACATTCAATCCTCAAAAGAGGGACATGATCAGATGGGGTAATAGCAGCGATGGATTTTACACAGTTAAAGACAACTATCAGCTCTTGAGCTCTAATTGATCAGTGGCCATGGAAGCTTATTTGGAAGATTAAACTGCCTCCCAAAATCAGTGCTTTTTGCTGGTTAGGGTAATAGCAGCGATGGATTATACACAGTTAAAGACAACTATCAGCTCTTGAACTCTAAAAAAGCTCTAATTGATCAGTGGCCATGGAAGCTTATTTGGAAGATTAAACTGCCTCCCAAAATCAGTGCTTTTTGCTGGTTAGCACTTAATAATGCTTGCCTAAATCAGGACAACCTCAACTAAAGAAAGTTCCATTTAGCTAATAGGTGTTATATGTGCCTAAACAGTCTAGAAACTGTCAACTCACCTATTCATCCATTGCCCTGTGGCATCAGAAATTTGGTCTATGTTCGTTGCCCTCTTTGGTCTCCAATGGGTCTTACCAGCCAGTCTCAGAGAGGTTTTTGTCAGCTGGAATTCTTGGAAAGTTGAGAAATCCATCAAAAAAATCTGGTCTATCGTTCCAGCTACTATTCTGTGGTGCTTATGGACAGAGAGGAACCAAAGATGCTTTGATGGTATCTCAACTATAAGTTCTGAATTCAAGACCAGGTGCTTAGTTTCCATTTTTGTTGGGTTAATCTCTCTCCTGTGTATAACCCCGATAGCCTTTTGGATTTTGTCAGCTCCTTTGTACCTTGATAGGTTTTTTTTTGCCCTCTAGTGGAGCTGACACTTCCTACTTTGGTAACCTGTGCATCCGCTGGATGCTTTGTTATTAATATAACACTTATTTCATCCAAAAATATGTAGTACAATATAGATAGATGTTTACAATTTTTTTTTTCTTTTTTGATCAGGTAAAAGTTTTCATTGATATTAACAAGGCTAACTTGGCCATATACAAGGTGTATACCAAAAAAAGGAGAAACCTAAAAGATGTGGTTCTCTCCAAACGTCACCCAAGCCTCTATACAAACGGGAACTACATGGGTGCACCAAAAGAAAATAAGGGATCGGAGACTACTCCTTAGTTGAGCAAAGCTCATCTCCACCCCTTCAAAAGCTCTCCTACTCCTCTCTTTCCAAATGACCCACATTAAAGCAAGAGGAGTAACATTCCACGCCTTGTGCCTTCTTCTCCTAGCTCCGCTCCTCCAGCTGAACATCTACTCCTTCACGGATCTTGGCATAGTCCAAGAAACACCAAACCATCTAAAGATATCCCACCATAACCTCGTGGCTAACTTGCAATGAAGTAGAATGTGATCCACATCCTCGCCTGCCTCCTTACAAAGCAAACCCCAACTTATGCCGACAACCTTTCGTTTTCTAATATTCTCCACCATCAAAATCACCCCTCTAGTAGCTAACCAGGTGAAAAAACACACTTTCCTCGGCACCTTAGGAATCCAGACAGAAACATAAATAGCATCTAACTGTAAAGAAATAATTTTTACTATTATATAGCATCCGTCATTTTCGCAACACAAGAAAAGTTACTCCATACTGGAGTTAATGCTACTAACGGAAATATTCTTGTTCGTTAAATAAGAAAATAGAAGAAGTATATAAAGTGGAGGAGATACAGGCTGCTTTGGAGCAGTTATATACACACATTCAAAGAAGGAAACGGACTGTCAGATTACTTGACTATTTATGCCTTTGAAGGTAACTCAATTATGCAGTTTCATAGTTTACCAGAGCTACCTTCAATGGCCAGAAAGATCCTGAACATGGACAAGTCCGAGGTCCCATCTATTTGAATCAAGACCAGGAAGATACAGCCAATATGTGAGCCCTGCAGATTATTTTCAGGTGGCTGATGAGTTTAGATACATTTAATATGACGCAGAAGATAGTTTTGAATAGCTCATATTTTTTGTAATCTTCTGGCAAATTTTAAAATCACCTTAGAAATGCAAAGCTCTAAGGTGGTTATAGCCTTTCTTAGATGAGCTGTTTTTGATTTTGAACTCTTTAATGGTTTGTTTTTCTTTGTTGATTATTAATAAAAAAAATCACCAGAAGGCTACTAGCATAATGGTATATTAGTTCAAAAAGAAAAAAGAAAATAGAAGAAATATTCTAGAAGAATAATTTCCCTATTTAATTAAAAGTAGGAACTAGAATAATTTCCAACACTGAACGATTGAAGAAATTGTAGGAGAGAAGATTCTAAAAGTAGAAATAAGAGTATTCCTTGCTTCTTGCTCTCTAATTTTTTTCATCCCTTTAAGCAGCTCAGATTGGTGCTATTTATAGAAAAGCTTTCCTATGCAACTTGAAAAGGCGGTGAAATATTTTTACAACCTTTCCACTTTTGGCAAGTTACTCCCAAGTTGTCCCCCCTACAATCTTACGAGTGTGTTCACATTAGAATTATTTCCCCTTCTTTTATTATTTCATTTTCTTTGCCAGTGGCTTCAACCCACTTGTTTGGTCATTGGTGCAAATTGCGCATCTGTACATGCTAGACTTCCTTGTTTTGGTTAATACCCCCTCCATTTCAATTTGTTTGTTTGGTTTTGACTTGGCACGGAGGTTAAGAAAATAAAGAAGACTTTTGAATCTTATGATCTTAAACTAAAGATATGTGTCCCTTCGGGGACATCCGATACAAATCAAAAGTAAAGATATGTAGAATGTATCAAAATGTCCTTTAATCTTGGGTCTTAAACATGTCATGTGGAAAGTTGAAATTAAAGAGTTGCCAAAAAAGGAAAGAGGCATTCTTTTTTAAACGGGCTAAAAAGGAAAGTAAGACAAACAAATTGAAACGGAGGGTGTACTTTTTCTTCTTTTCTTTTTAGTTGTAGTTTGCAACTTCTTTCCTTTGTTCTCTTTTGCCACAATTCCCTCCTTAATTGATGATTTGCCACATGTCCCTCCTTAATTGATGAGTTGTTGAGAAAAATTATGGTACTTCCTACATAGAAAATAACAACTTAATTTGTATCATGGTATTTTTCTCTTATCAATGATAGTGATAAGATAATAGTGGTGACGACTGATAGTGGTGGTTGGTGATATATAACATGGCTGATGGTGGTGGTGGTTGTAAATGGTGGCTAATGGTGGTGATGATCGACTATGGTTGATGCCGTTGGTGGTAGTTGCAGTTAAGGATGGGGTAGTTGATAGTGGTGGTGGGCGGTGACAGATAGTGGTAAAAGTGGACGAAATAGTGGTGAAATGCCTTTTTTAAAAAATTCCTCGATAAGTAGTCTTAATTTTTTTTTTTGATAAGGAAGCAGTCTTAATAATATTAAGACTTTATTAGAGATTTTAAACAATTCAGATCTATTCAGACACATTAAGTGGTTACGAAAGAAAAAACAAACACTCAGACATATTAAATGGTTACGAAAGAAAAAACAAACACACTTATTGATTGAGATCCGAATAATTATGATTAAGATCTAGAAAGTGAACACACTTTTCATTAAGTGCAAGCAGATGAGGTCTAGTCATCAAGTGTTGAAAAGCTGCTCAAGGCATCAACTTGGTTGTGCAAATGAGGTAGCCTAGTATTTAATATAGCCTCCACAGTCTTACCAAAAGAATTTTGAGGAGGTATTTAGTTGCCCTACTTAATTGCTGCTCAGAGACATGGGGGACTTAATAAAGGAAGGTAAACTCACATTCCGCATTCGGTTTATTATTTCGTGATGCTTAATTTTTTTGGTAGTTATAGAGTGAATTTAAATTATTTAAAACCTGCAGCAGCTATGGTCCTTCGACTTTCTCCATCTCCTATTCAGTTGTCTCTAGCTTTATATGATCTGCATGAAAGTTTTGGCCCCTAACTCACATTCTTGCTCTCGAGGTGAATAAGATCTCAATTCCAGCGACGGTTTCATTAGATATCTTACAGCTAGAATCCCTTACCTGTTTCTGTACTTCCAGATGCTAGATATGAGCGCTTAAGTTGAAAAAAAGCCTTTTAGTTGTTTCCTTCCATTGTCTTTGTCTATTGTTAGGGGTGATGTGTGCTTATATTATGCATAGGAAGGATGTCCAAGGTACACTATTCTCCATCAATTAGTCAAGAGCAGGTGGTTTAGGAAGTCTGAGGTTACCTACAACCTCATCATTTTCTTAACCAGAATATTTTAGCATGGCAAGGAACCATATAGTTTTGGAAACAGGTGAATTTTTCATTTACATTTCACATGCCATTTGGTTTTGAAATGTGTTAAGCCAATAATATCCTAATTGGTTTTCATCGTTAGCAATTCTTGTGTGTTACTAAAGTTTTGGTAGACCTGACGAGGAAGGGCTGTCAACACTTTTGTGCATATATGCAGTCTAATGAACATGGTGATGTACTCACCATGTTTTGCAGTTGTCCATCTATGTAGGTGATGTTATTTGATATATATTGTCTTTCTAATCTTCTTAGATGTCTCTGTTTCAGAAAAAAATAATCTTCTTGGATGTCTAGTTTGGACTTTGAAGTACATCCTTGTTGAAAGTTGAAACAAAATTCCCCAAAAGCTGATCTCTTAAATATAAAGAATTTGAGATATTCTTGTAAACAATAAGTTAGACATGGACGTCATAGCATTAGTAAAAGGTTTAGTTTTTCCTTGTTCTTAGTTAGTTGGAGCACAAGTGATGGGATGATACAAATTATCGTCATGTTTGATAGCACCACACTATATTCACAGATCTATATTATTGCATAGATACTATAGTGGACTTTCCAATTTTCCAATATTTACACTGTCATCCGAGTGAAAAAGAAAAGACTATATGCTGAGAGTCTTAATTAACCTTTAAACCTGAGGTGTTAATGCACTTTTTAAGACCTGCTGTTTGGAAATGTGCATTCAGTTCTTAATACCGGTTTATGTTGGTGCACATAAGTGGTACTTATCTAGGAATTATAGCCCATGAAATCCCTCTGTCGTGTTCTTAAAAGCATGTTTTTACAAACTTTTAATCACATCCAATATTTGCAAAAACTTTCATGAATTTCAAATTCATATTTTTGACAACCATGTCTACTGAAAGTCATTAGCAGATAATAGTTCTGCTATCCCTGGGGGAATCTTTCTCTACTGCTACAATTTAGGTTTAGCTCAAAACCCCTGCAACTTCTATTCACCCATTGGTGCATTAATAACTTTTGCTTCCTGTATAAAAACATTTTCCATAATTTTTTATGTGAGTTAACTGCTAGTTGCTGTAACTTTCAGCTTGAACAAAGAGTGAATGAAGTTGAGAAGTTCTACCTGAATACAAGTATAAAGCAACCAAACACCTCAAAGAATACTTCTTCAGGAAAACAGAAATATAAGGATAAACATGTTCCGGGCTTTAAGAAGCTACAACAAGAAGCATCACGCAGAGAGGCTGCTGCGGCTAAGAGGATGCAGGAGCTTATGCGCCAGTTTGGCACAATATTGCGCCAGGCAATTCTTAATATTTGCAGTTACAATTTTGTTGATAATTTTTAAATTCTTGCTTGACCTGATACTAATTGTATATTTCTGTTCTTGATGTGCCAGCTCACTCAGCACAAATGGGCTTGGCCTTTTATGCAGCCAGTTGATGTTGAAGGACTTGGATTGCATGACTATTATTCGGTAAAACATTTGGCCTTTTTTTCAAACTTAAAAAGCCTTTTTGATTCTTTTCTACAATATGATTTTCTTATTTATGTGCTACTTTTATATGTCTGCTATCTGCTAGGCAATGTTTTGAAATTTAGTGCTGGGGATTGGGGGAATTTCTCTCGGAGGTCTCAGATATGGTTCTAACTTATCCCGCCTGTTTCTAAGTCTGGGCATATCTCTATGAATTTCTGGATCCATCTCTGGCAAAAACGACATCTCTGTTCAAGGTTTATTTGTGCAGTTGAAATGATTTTTTGTCTATCAGATTATTGACAGGCCCATGGACTTTAGTACAATAAAGAATCAAATGGAGGCCACGGATGGTGCCGGTTATAAGCATGTCAGAGAGATTTGTGCTGATGTTAGACTGGTTTTCATGAATGCAATGAAGTACAATGATGAAAAGAGTGATGCTCATCTGATGGCGGAAACATTACTAGAAAAATTTGAGGAGAAATGGTTGCAACTTCTGCCAAAAGTTAATGAGGAGGTAACTATTACTTTGGACGATTCTGTTCTTTGGTATGGCTCCCGTAATTTTTTAATATAATGATGCTTGTGTTTCAATATTCCACGTTTTTATCTGTACATATTACATGATCATCTCTTAAATCTTTCCATTTTTTCCAGGAAAAAAGACGAGAAGAGGAGGAAGCAGAAGCTCAACTGAATATGCAGCTTGCTCAGGAGGCTGTTCATGCCAAAATAGCCAGGGATCTGTGTAACGAGGTAAAAGCCAACCTACTCTTGAAGATTAGCTGTGGCTCAAAATGATGGCTCAGTAATTCCCTCAAACAAGCTTTGAGAATTCATAACGATGTCTTCTGTCTCTCATTTGGAGCTTGATCTGGCCTATGATGAGTCTGACATTATGTAACTATTCGCAGCTTTATGAAGTTGATACACACGTGGAGGAACTCAGAGAGATGGTGGTTAGAAGATGCAGGTTTGGTTGAATGGCTGAGATTCAAATCTATAGTTGTTACCTTTTATCTGCTCTATTTGTTTTCTCTTTTTAACGATTGGTGCCTCCTGGCTTCTCTCTCCCAGGGTCTAAAGTTTTGTCTGGAATGACAGCTTCAAAAATTAGTCTTGTGACATCTGGCAAACCCAAAAATTGAAAATCTGGTCAATTGTTTCGTGCATATAATTTTGAATTTTCGTGTCATGATTAGGTGGCTTTTCTATTTAACATAAATTATATAAAACTGATTAAGTAGATCTTATATTTTTGAATCTTGTTGACATAAGCCAACTCATGGTTTTTTTTTTCTTTTTTTTTTTTGAAACTGGTAACTGTGTTACCCATATATTCCAAATATGAAGAAAAATGTGGAGTTACCTCATCTTTGAAAGTAGATGAGTTACATGAGTACAAGGCTACATCTAATATTTACTTCTAAAGCTAGTTTGAGCAAGGTTGTGATGGAGATTACTTTGCGAAACTGGTTAGTGTTTTGCACCAATTATAAAATTGCTTGGGACAATAGATCCCCTTCTCAGTGCCACTCTATACTTATAGCACTGAGAATGAGCTCTCGGGTGCATACTGAAGCGATATTTGTGGAAATAAAAATGATCTTATGTTCTAGATAGGAGTCTCTTGAGCCAGCCATAGTTCTCAACACCTTAGAGTGCCATTGGTGAGAGCATCACGCAGAAGAAAAATCTTGGTAGAAGTCTTTCGGCAGAAGATCCAGGATACAATTTGTTATAGAACTCTATTGGGAGTAGCTATGTAACAAGTACTCATCTTGTATTAGAACATGAGATTCCCAAACTTGGAAACCAATAAGAACCGTACCTGTCTCATTCTAAAAATATGGTAATTTTCCCCTGATATTTCAGTATTAGTGAGACATGATCACCTAGAACTGTTTGCTATTCAGTGGGTCAAGTTGCTTATACTCTGGACTAACCAAGTTGGAACTTCATTTGAAATCTTGAATTTTTCCGGGATATGCAAACATAGCAGCTCTTGAAAGTGACAAATTGAAATGGATGTTATGCAATTTAGGCACCATGACATAGCTAACCCTATAAATACTCTCATTTCTCTGTTGCAGTAATTTTTTGATAAGTGCATTCCTCATTGATTTTGAGACCACACAATCTTGGCCAGCCTATTATGCGTGGCCGAGTCCAAGGGAAGCATGGCCTCCGTCTCCATTGCAGTATAATAATTAATCTTTCCTTCTTTAGCTGTCTAAATTGATCCTTTGATGCCAGGGGCTTCTCTAGAGCCGATTCGTTTTCACCTGTGTTGATCCACTAGTACTTTCATGGAAACTTCCTGGGAGATGCGAATTGCATCAATTGTTTGAATCTCGATTTAAGCTGAAACTGATAAATTGGTATTAAATTTATTCAATTTGGTTAGGTTGCTCTTCTGGGAGGCCAAGTGTCTTTTTCTGAATGCACATGGTATAGTTCTCCTCAGTCAACTTGGATATGTTTCTCTTGGTGCTGAGACCTTTCTATAGATAGTTTTGGGGCAACAGAATTTGCAGGTCAACGGCTTGAATGACTGTTGAAGATGGGAGTCTGATGTGTTTTTCTTAATCTTGTTTGAGTGCTATTTCATATGTGAAGCCAATTGCTATACTTAATTCTCTGGTAAATAGTGCACCTCTCTTCGAATTTGAATGTAGGTTTAAATTCACCTTTCCAATATCAATTTCTTATTCAGTAGAAATGTTCCAGCATCTATTGTTAATAAGCATTTGGTTGATCTTACCAACTTATCTGTCTCTCTGACTTGAATTCATGAGATCTTTGGTGTTGGATGTCTGTTGTACATAATTTCCGGACTAAAAGAAAGAAAACTTCCGTCTTTAGACACCATTCATATGGAGTGCCCTCTTCATGCTTTAACCTTTTTCTGTATCCCTGCTACTGTAAACTTCATCTGATTCTAGTTTCTTTGTGGCACCGATGCTAATTCTGAAATCATTACCTCAGGAAAATATCAATAGAGGAGAAGAGAAATCTAGGGATAGCTCTCACAAAGTTATCTCCGGACGATCTTAGTAAGGCGCTGGAGATAGTAGCACAAAATAACCCACTATTTCCAGCTTCAGCAGAAGAGGTGGAACTTGACATTGATGCTCAGGTTATCACAAGACTTAAACATCTCCCCTATTCAAAAAAATTTGTATGACTCTTGTATATTCTTATCAGTTATCTTTGTGGTTTCTGTAGAGTGAATTGACATTGTGGAGGCTAAAGTTCTTCGTCAAGGATGCATCAGAAGTTCAGGGCAAGAGTTCAAGCAAAGGTGACAACAGTAACTCAGCCAATGTAGCCGCTAGTAATCCTAATATTAGTGCTGCCTCCAAAAGAAAAAAGGAGATTTGTGATGCTCTTGTTAAGAATGCCAAGAAACGAAATAAAAAACCCTCTAAATGAATTTGTTTATGAAACAGGCTGCAGCTTAGGCGTGCAGTTCATGTGTATCATCATCTGAAGAAAAAGTTTATTTGTCTAATCATGTTCATTCACAACTGAATGAATGAATGAATGAAAGAATGAGACATTTGAAACGAAAAGTGACTAGTTTTCAAGCCCTGTAGGAGAAAAAGGAAATGATGTTGGTGTTCAATATATCTCTGAATATGTAAGTTCCACGCATCCATAATGCGCTTGCCCTCGGTGGACTTATTAGATGAAGAGGACTCTGTCTTTCTATTAGAGAATACACTTAATCTTCATGGGTAGTGCAAGAAAAATGAATTTACAATATCCTAGGTCATTCAAAACGTCGCCTTAAGATCTTCAGTTGGATGCTTATATCATTTGACATGGTAGTAGAGCTAAACTGTGGTAAGCTCGTTTTTACAATTGTTCTCTTTTCATGTTTTATTGCTCTAGGCTTTTCTCTTAATGCAGCACTTCAGGATACTCTCATCATTCCAGGCCTGCTTTAGTTTGTTGAGCCTATTCTTTTTTCTCTTAACTCTAGGCCCTTCCTTATCGAGCCTACTCTCTCCGTTGAAGTGTTTAACTCTAGGCGCTCTATTTAGCATGTTTAGTGTGATCACTCTCTCAAGTCAAGTCTACTGTTCAACCTTAAGCTTTTTTTTAAAAAGGAATAAAAAAAGAGGAATAGCAAAAAGAAAAGAAAAAGAGTAACTTCCAGTTATAAAGTATCGCCCATTGGCCTAAAAAATTGAAATATCATAAAACAACAAAATCTTTAAAATAGCCATTAATACATGTGATGCGTGAATTTAACATAAATGACAACATAAACTAGACCCACAATATCTATGGAGCCTTCTAGACATGAGTGATCGAAAAGCTGAGGACCTAACCCTCTAACATTATCGAAAGACTAAAACTGACTAGCCTCTACAGGATGCAAGGTAAGGCTTACCAAAAGGAGCTGAGGAAGTGAAGAAGAGGGTCTATTAAGTGGCAGCATTGTTCGAAGTATCAACAACTGCATTCACAACATTGATGTTGCGCCACCGCTAGGGGAGCGTGAGTACACTATCGAATCGTCTAAACCGGTGGTTATGTCCATAGCCCTTAGATCCGTTTGTCCTACCCTCTTAGTTATCTAAGGATACTCACAATTTTTTTTTTTTTAATCATTTGGCACCTCAATCGTATAAACATATCACCAGTAGCACGAGATTTCCACTCAAACCATAGATCATGACATAAGTGTTTTAACATAACATTTAACATACTTTAAAACTCATACATTTCGCCTTGAACTCGAGAAACCACATTTTCTTCATAATCATATGTATGAAACATCATAAACACACATAATTTATAATATTTCATTGTAGGCAAGACATATTAAAGCATAGATAATGCATGATTACTTATCTTCACAACCATACATTAATTTAAAATACATTGATGCATTTAAACCAACATTTTGAAGGCATGGACGTTAAAAGAAATCCTAAGAAAGGGTACATCTAAGCATACCTCAATCAAGTCCCTTTAGCTAAATGTGAACTCCAACAAGTTCGTCAATGCTCAATTTACATGACCAAACTTAATTCGATCATTACCAATTTAGTATATTCCATGTTTAATCAATAATTATCTTTGGCTCAAGCCATCCAAAACATCCAGTTCAATCTATTTAGGACAACCTAGGTTCATCCGTCCCATTCTCACACTTTTAATGGGTTATTAACAACATTAAAGTTTCTAAAATTCATAATTTTCATCACTCAATGACTATTCATCATCTTCCTTAGCTTAACCAAAAACGTTCATGTAAGGCCCTCTAAATTTTCTGTAAGTAATTTGGTCTAGTTACAGGTTTAAGGATGTAACTAATGCACATCCGACGTGTTTGGGGCCGACTCAAGGATAGCGAAGACTTATTAACAGTGTGGTCGTGAACTTAATTGATTTGGTAGGATGGCCAAAAGAATTCAACCCGGAAGAATAAAAAGGTCCAAGGTCATGCAGAGTGAAGTTCAAATATGTAACAGTGAGGTTAGAGGTCATTGCATGACCATCACATGGACCTGTTCAGGTGCCACCTGTCGCATGCCCATTGCATGGGGTGCCAGAAATATTTGAGCACCTCCATGATCTTGTCATGGGCCGCATGGGAAGCTTTAGGTGCTCCAAGTCATTTCATGTGACACCAATGTGGCTCATGGATATCGCATATGGTCCAAAACTATAAATACAATGGAGTCAGAAGAGAGAAAAAACTAACACTTTCAAGAGGAGTTCGACCACCCCTTCCAAGCTATCTTTAACCCCCTGTCTGGATGGTTGTTTCCCGCGGTTCATTAATGTATTGTTTTCAATGAAATCATGTTTGTTTTCATTATTTTTAAAATTATGTTGTATGGTGTTGTAAGCCCGTTGTAATTCCGTGATGAAATAACCATGAATAAACCCAATTTTTGTAACCACGAATTTGGTAATTTTTTCGTGGTTACATATTTCATTTCTCCATAATACCCCACCCCCACCAACCCCCACCCTCCGCCACCCACCCCATGCATGCGGGATGTGATAAGCAAGAACCCGATGAAATTATTTTATTCCACCTTGTCTATGAGATAGTAATCCCGGAACTAATTAATATTGTTATCAAATGTGGGATAAAATAATTCCGCATCTTTTCAAAATTATTACTCTTATCCCACCAATCAAACAAGGGCAATTTGCACGATTGGCCTTATCGGGGGTGGTGTTTAATTTTTACCCTCCGCTTAAAAACTCACGTACAATTTCAAACCTCCGATTTTTGTGATTTATTTGGTACTAAAAATAAAATACAGTACTACATTTTCTCTATCATTTTATTCTTTCTAAACTTAAAATCCCTAAAATATTAGCAGTAGTAATACTTAGGAAGAAGAACGTCCCAGTCACTAATTCCTGTTTGCTTTCCTCAGGCCTCCGTCCTCTTGCTTTCACCCATTTTCGGTCAAAATTAGGGGAAGGAATAGCAAATACAAGCAGAGCGAACAACACTCGGGTCGTTGACAATGAAGGAGAATAAACTGATAGCCCTAGGGTTCGAGGGTTCCGCCAACAAAATAGGGGTAGGAGTAGTAGCAATCGACGGAACAATCCTTTCTAATCCACGCCACACATACATTACCCCACCTGGCCATGGTTTCCTCCCACGTGAAACTGCTCAGCACCACCACCAACACATCTTACCCTTAATTCAATCCGCCCTACAAACCGCAGGAGTAACACCCCACCAAATAGACTGTATCTGCTACACTAAAGGCCCCGGTATGGGGGCCCCACTCCAGGTTAGACGTCTCAAAATGGGCTAACTTAGTAGGCGTTTCGCCCTGAAAACCAAATTTTTTTCACTTTATTTGGAATTTTGGAGTTGGAGTTTAAGATAAAATCGTGTTAGCCAAGAATATTTGGTTGTTTCAATGTACCCTAAGTGAAAATAGGTTTTTAGGTGTTTTTCAAATTCCCAGTTATATTTGGAATTTTCATGGGTCCTCAATAAATGGGCCGGATATTGACCCGCTCAAAAGTTACTTGGGCTGAAATGAGCTAAATTGCGGGTCATAACCCTAACATGCTCTACTCTTACTAAGTTTAAATTGTTTTAGTTGTTCCTTTATAATATTTTAGTACCTTACAATTTTTTTTATTATGTCTATATATAACATCTGAAATAAAAAAATGTTTTTTTGAAATTATATTGACGAGATTTCTGATGAGTCAATTTGGGCTACATATCAGCCCAACTTTTGATGGGCTGAGCTAATAAATGGGCTGGTCAAACTTGGGCGGGTGATGTTTTCTTGGGCTAATTTTGCAACCTCTGCTCCAGGTATCCGCTGTGGTTGTACGTGTTCTGTCTCAGCTGTGGAAGAAACCTATTGTCGGGGTCAACCATTGTGTTGCCCACATTGAAATGGGTCGGGTTGTGACCGGGGCGGTTGATCCGGTTGTGTTGTATGTGAGTGGTGGGAATACTCAGGTGATTGCGTATAGTGAGGGACGGTATAGGATTTTTGGGGAGACGATTGATATTGCTGTCGGGAATTGCTTGGATAGGTTTGCTAGGGTTCTTACTTTGTCCAATGATCCTAGCCCCGGGTACAGCATTGAACAGGTGAATTTAACTACTTCCTAAAAGTAATTTTTTGGTTTGATTTCGGACTTGGCTTCATTTGTTCTATGAAAAATAAAATATTTATTCGGAAACTACATTAAGATGGACTTCAGGATATTAAAAACAATCTGCAAACAAATATGTACAAAAAAGAGTTTAAGAAATGCTAGCCAAAGAAAAGTTATTTTACACTCTAACTAGTGATTGTTATGTATAAGAAAAATGGAATGCAACTAGTTATGCGATTCCTTGTTAGCTGTTATCCTTAATGTAGGCTAATGTACTTAGGTTCTTATTGATTTTATTGTCAGTGTATTTTGGTACTTATTAGTGCTGGTTATCTAAGCCACCACTTAATGTAGGCTAATGTACTTAGGTTCTTATTGATTTTATTGTCAGTGTATTTTGGTACTTATTAGTGCTGGTTATCTAAGCCACCACTTAGTTATCATGTTTCAGTGCATAGCATACCATGTGTTTACTCCTTTAGCTCTTATGGTGGCTCTGGAAATTCTAGATTTCCAGCTATCTGATCTAGTCTGCTTGTTTGTCACTCGTTTTATCAATTTTGCCACATCTACCTCTTCCTGTACAATTTTTGAAATTTATTGTTACATTGTATAATTTTGGTCTACCAGCTATCTAAATAAATGAAGGCAGGTAATTAGCCAACTTAAAATAGAAAGGAACGTTTGCAAGAAGTGAAGGTTACTCTGGCTATTATTTAAATTTGATTAGGAGAGAACAATCGGAAGAGGGAACATCACAAAAGATGTTCCTGTGTATTGCATATTATTTATGAAAGTATATGTACTAGATGAAGCTCAAATAGAAAGGATCATCATAGATTGATAAATGCGAATATTATTAGATGTTGGTAGTGGATTGCGATGCATTCTTTATTACTTCATCCGTCTTAAAAAGAATTGTAACTTTTGAAGTACAACACATTTTGTTTTTGGCAAATAAATGTCAATTTTATTCACCAAAGTAATCTTTAAAAAGCAAGTATCCAAACTAATTAGAAGTCTGAGCTAAATAGCCTCATCCTTCCATCCTATTACATCAGAGCCTCTAATCCAGTAACTAGTCTAGCCTAAGGATAGAAATTCAAACTAGACAACTCTTTACTAAGCCTACTTGTAATGCTTCCTCTACAATGAATCTCTTGCACTATCAGCTTGACAATAGCATCTTCATTTCTTTGCTTGTGCTGGAATACTCTCATGTTCCTCTCTTGCCATATGTAGTATACTGTTGCTGCCAAAGTCATTTTGTAGATGTCAGTTGTACTACTACTCTTGCACTGTCTTGTTGCCCAATCCACTTCATTCTGCTAGTTCAATGGTGATCTTGTGATCCCTTGCCATCTTGACAACCTACTCCACACCCCTGCTGATATTCTGCATTTAAATAGCTAGTGGGCTTCAAAAAGTTTCAATGCCACCTTTGTGGCCTTGATTCCAAAGAAGGTGGGTGCAATTGAACTAAGGGACTTTAGGCCCATTAGTTTGATCACTGGTGTGTACAAAATAATTTCCAAAGTGCTGGCAGAAAGGTTAAAGAGAATGATGAGCAAGTTAGTCAATAAGCACCAAATGGCATTCATAAAGGGGAGGCAAATTATGGATGCTGCTTTAATAGCAAGTGAGTGTATTGACACCAGACTTAGAGGAGAAGAGCCAGGAGTGATGTGCAAGCTGGATATTGAAAAAGCCTATGACCATTTGAACTGGAATTTTCTTATCAACACTCTAAGACAAATGGGGTTTGATTGCAGGTGGCTAAAGTGGATGGAATTCTGCATTAAAACTACCAGGTTCTCTATTCTAGTAAATGGAGAACCTGTGGGTTTTTTTCCTGCAGAAAGGGGGCTCAGGCAGGGGGACCCTTTATCCCCTTTCCTTTTCATTATAGCTATGGAAGGCTTGGACAGCATGATGAGAATTGCTTCTCAAAATAGCTGGATCAGAGGATTTAATGTGAGAAATATGGCTAATGAGGTTATGGAAATCTCCCATCTATTGTATGCTGATGATACAATAGTTTTTTGTGAGGCAAATCAGGAACATATCTGCCATTTGAGGGTGATACTAGTGGTTTTTGAAGCATGTTCTGGGCTGAAAGTCAACTGGAGGAAGAGCAGTATATTCCCAGTCAAGGAGGTGCAGCAGATCCAAGTGCTTGCAAGCATTTTGAATTGCAAGATTGAGAATTTGCCTACTGTTTATCTTGGAATGCCTTTGGGATCAATGCATAAAGCAGTGGAAATCTGGGATGGCATCATAGAGAAGACTGAAAAGAAACTAGCTCTATGGAAATTTCAATACCTATCCTTGGGAGGAAGACTCATCTTAATCAACTCAGTCTTGGATTCCTTGCCAACATATGTGATGTCCTTATTTCCTATCCCAAGCAAGGTGGTTAAGGCTTTGGACACTCTAAGGAGAAACTTTCTATGGCAAGGAAACAATGAGGAAAAAAAGTTCCACTTGGTAAATTGGGAAGTAGTTCAACAAAGCAGAATGCATGGAGGATTGGGGGTGAAGAACCTAAAATTACAGAATAAAAGCTTACTCATGAAGTGGTTATGGAGATATAATCAGGAAGATCAGGCACTATGGAAAGAGGTAATCCAATATAAGTATAGCCAAAATGGGAAATGGTGTACAAATGAGGTGACAAATACCTATGGTGTGGGGGTATGGAGGACCATTAGAGCTTTCTGGCTGGCTCTGAAGGCAAATGTTAACTACAAGGTGGGTTGGGGTGACAAGATTCTTTTCTGGAAGGAAAATTGGAGTGGACAGGGGACATTACAACTACTGTTTCCTAGCTTATTTTCTATAAGCACAAATCCAGATAGTACAATAGAGGAGATGTGGTCTCCCCAAGGTTGGAATTTGGTTTTCAGAAGACTATGTTTGGGAAATAGCATGGGTAGCAGAACTACTGACAGTAATTGGTGGATTTCAAGGAACTAATTTTGAGTCAGATAAATTGACATGGAAGCATAATCAAGATGGACTGTTCTCTGTGAACAGATTGTACAACAAGGGTTTGACTGAAATTTCAGGGAGGACACCAGGACCCTGGAAATCCATTTGGAAGAGTGTGGCACCAACTAAGGTGAAGTGTTTCACCTGGCTGGTAGCTTGGAGAGCCTGCTTGACTCATGAAGCACTGCAAAAAAGAGGAATAAACATTGCTTCATGATGCACATTATGCAAGGAGGCCTTAGAGACAAACAATCACCTTTTCCTTCATTGTAAAGTTACGGCACAAGTCTGGGCATTGTTCATTAACTTGGCCAAGGTGAACTGGACTATGCCTGAACACACTACAGACCTTCTAAGCTGTTGGATAAGAAGGGGAGGGAGCAAGAGTCAGAAGATTTGGTGGAAAACAGTTCCTGCCTGCATCTGGTGGAACATTTGGAAGGAAATAAACGACAGAATTTTTAAAGGCAGAGAAAGTTCATTGCAGAAGATCCAATGGAAGGTCTTTACTTCATTAAGTTTTTGGTGTAAAGAACAATACGTAGAAGAGGAAGTTCAATTAGTGGACTTTTTAGGATTACTGTAAGTATATCTCTTTCAGTAAAGTGTAAATTTTTGGAGGTGGCCAGCATACCCTTAATGCTGAGACAAAATTACCAGTTTCAAAAAAAATAGCTAGTGGGGAACAAGCAGAGACAGTCAACCATCTTTTTTTGCATTGCAAAGTGACAGACCAGTTGTGGCAGTTCTTTCTCAAAATGAAAAAAATCAAGTGGGTGAAATCAGGAAGTATAAAAGCAGTAATGAAGTGTTGGAACAGAGATGGTAATGCAGCGAAGGAGGAGAGATGGAAGATTGTCCCAGCAAGCATATGGTGGATTCTTTCGATTTTGGAATTACCAATGGAGAACCTTTCACAAAAAATCTCTCAAAAACGAAATTCGTCGATTTCAATTCAAGGTGCACCTTGCTTTTTTTTTTTTTTTTTTTTTTTTTTTTTTTTTTTCAGGTAGCTTTTTCTTACGCCTATTTAGCTAGTGGGGCATTGGTCATAGCCGAAATTCGTCGAAGGGATAAAACCAAAATAAAGAAGAGAAAGAAAAGTTTTTTCTTCCTTTCAATCCAAGTCGAGGTAATAGTTTCTATGGTAGGGCTAATGAGATTTCTTTT
This sequence comes from Lycium barbarum, assembly GCF_019175385.1. NCBI lineage: Eukaryota > Viridiplantae > Streptophyta > Magnoliopsida > Solanales > Solanaceae > Lycium > Lycium barbarum. The sequence goes on along the minus strand of NC_083346.1, from coordinate 44,454,588 downwards.
GCTTAAGGCTAGGCGTATAGATAGGTTTCTGGATCTCGAGATTCGTTTCATTTCTCTGGCAAGGAATAATAAAAAAAAACTGGGAATAGCTGATTCTAGATCAATATCAATAAAAAGCAGGTTTTAGGGCAAGTGAATTCTTCAGTCTG
>NC_083346.1:40930710-40937637 GCF_019175385.1 Lycium barbarum | reverse complement strand
AAACTAGCGGCTTCGCCGGTAGCAGGAGGAGTGTCCGCGAACATTTCATCAAATGCATCCGGTCTTGAGGCCGGAGTTGGAGAACTTTGAGGGGCTTCAGCTGCTTCGGCAAAGGCAGGGATCTCCGAAGGTGCGGCAGTCTCATAGTCGGGCAGCGGACCAACATCTGTGGGGACTTCGGTCTCGAGGACCGACTCAGTTCTTTGACCAGATTCGGCAGCAATTGCCTTCTCGGGTCTTCTTGTCCGCTGCAGGGGGTTTATTCGGAAGAATCGTCACCTGAAATATCAACGAATTCAATCGACCTTAGAGGAATCGGGTAATGAATTTCTTCCCCACCTGTGTGTAACGCTAGAGAGCTGAAGGTCCTTCCCCGTCTGAAGAAAGTGGTGGGACGATGATACCCTCCTCCAGAATGGGAGCCACGGAAGGGGCCACACTGATCCTTCGAATGAGGAGCTCGGGCTCTGCTTCATCCCTTAAAGTTCTAACGACGCTCTTCGCCCTTTTCTTCGGTTTCTGCCCTTTGTCCGAGGGCCTTTTTCTCTTGGCGGCGGCAGCAAGGATACGAGATGCACCCGCTGAATCACACTCGGGTGCCGATGTTACGGGTTCACCTGCTGACTCCGGCCTTGGATCCACCGAGCCCTTAGGTAAGCCTGAAAATTAAAGATGTTACAGAAGGGTAGAAGATGCAATGAATACAGATAGAAGCAAAGTATTACCGTGGTTCTGGGAGACCCATCGGCCACGTGACAGGTGTCCCCACGTCCGATCGTCATGGGCATGTTGGCTAAGGAGAGCAGTAACCCATTCGATGAGATCCCGGACGACCAGAGGAATCCAACCCACGGCTAACATAAATAAGAAAAGTAGTGAGAAGGTGGAAGAACTGAAGTTCGACAAAATATGCAAAAGAAATTATTAAAAGAGTTCAGACTCACGATTATTATTCCACCTTTCCGGAATAGGCATGTAGTTGTCCGGAATAATGTCCGAGGTCCTCACCCGGACATATCGCTCCAACCAGCCCCGGTCTCTGTATTCGTCCATTTTTGAGAAAATTGGATTCTGGCTACGCTTTGCGAGTTTTATTACACCACCCCGGAACAACCTCGGGGAGTATAACCGTATTAAGTGGGCTAGCGTGAATTCCTTTTCTGCATTATTGGCCAACAGCCGGAGGCAGGCCACGGCCCTCCAAACCATCGGACCAATCTGTGCCAAGGTTACGTTGTAAGTCCCGGCATGCTTAAGGGTGATCCTCCGAGATTTCCACTTTTCATACTCAGCAGCAATGGTAGTATGAGCCTCGGTGGCCTTCACGCTCCTTAGAGCTTCTTCCAAATCGGCCTCGACCTGGGCTAGCTTTGCCACCAGAACATCCCGAGCCTCTTCGAGGACACTTTGCATTTGAATATGCGACTCGAGCTCGGCCTTGAGAGTGTCATTAGCATCGACTGTCTCCTGGAGCTTGGTTTCTAGATCGTCACATATTTGGGCCCTCATTCCCGCCTTCTCCTCGAGCACTCTCATACGCTCTTTGTAACAGGCATTCTCAGATTCGAGTAGCCGATGCCTCTTAGCCATGCTCGTAGTGTTGGACTTGACAGAGTCCAGCTCCTCCCGGAGTTGAGTGACGGTGGTTTCAAGCTCACCAACCCTTGAGGATAAATGAGTGTTGTCTCGGCTAAGACCGATCTTGTCCGCTTGGAGACGCCGGTTATATTCAACCATCTTGGCCAGCTCACCCTTTAATTGACGATTTTCGGCCTTTGTGGCATCGAGCTCAGGTCGGAGGTTGGAAGGAGTAACTGCTTGGCTCAACTCATCCTACTTCACCCGCAGAAGGTGCACATATTTCTCTGTTTCACGGCTTTGAGCGTCCAGTTGGCCCTTGAGATCGTCCACCTCTTGCTGAGCACGGACAAAGGCTTCGTTGACGAGCACCACACTTTGCAAATGAAGTCAAACTTGAATAAATGAGATTAAAATTCTCAATGAAATCAAGCAAAGATGGTTGACGAACTTACCCGGTTGCCCGCGTGTATACCCTCGTTAATGAGGCACTGCCAAGGGACCCTGTTCATCTTTCGCTTATCCGAGTCCGCGACCCGGGGCCTCAGGTAGCTTGCCACACCCACCGAGCGAGAAAGAAATCTGCAATCCTCGAGAACGGTGATCACAACCTACCTTGTCCTCCTCGATTCCACACTTGGGGCCGGAAAGGTGCGCACCATGCTATCCCTGGCACCGGACTCGGTGGTCCGACTAGCTGCCCTCGTGGCTCGAGGGATCGGAAGATGTCTGAAACTACCGGCTTCGCCGGTAGCAGGAGGAGTGTCCGCGAACATTTCATCAAATGCATCCGGTCTTGAGGCCGGAATTGGAGAACTTTGAGGGGCTTCAGCAGCTTCGGCAAAGGCAGGGATCTCCGAAGGTGCGGCAGTCTCATAGTCGGGCAGCGGACCAACAACTGTGGGGACTTCGGTCTCGGGGACCGGCTCAGTTCTTTGACCGGATTCGACAGCAATTGCCTTCTCGGGTCTTCTTGTCCGCTGCAGGGGGTTTATTCGGAAGAATCGTCACCTGAAATATCAACGAATTCAATCGACCTTAGAGGAATCGGGTAATGAATTTCTTCCCCACCTGTGTGTAACGCTAGAGCTGAAGGTCCTTCCTCGTCTGAAGAAAGTGGTGGGACGATGATACCCACCTCCAGAATGGGAGCCACGGAAATGTCCACACTGATCCTCCGAATGAGAAGCTCGGGCTCTGCTTCATCCCTTAAAGTTCTAACGACGCTCCTCACCCTTTTCATCGGTTTCTGCCCTTTGTCCGAGGGCCTTTTTCTCTTGGCGGCGGCAGCAAGTATACGAGATGCACCCGCTGAATCAAACTCGGGTGCCGACGTTGCGGGTTCACCTGCTGACTCCGGCGTTGGATCCACCGAGCCCTTAGGTAAGCCTGAAAATTAAAGATGTTACAGAAGGGTAGCAGATGCAATGAATACGGATAGAAGCAAAGTATTACCGTGGTTCTGGGAGACCCATCGGCCACGTGACAGGTGTCCCCACGTCCGATCGTCGTGGGCATGTTGGCTGAGGAGAGCAGTAACCCATTCGATGAGATCCCGGACGACCAGAGGAATCCAACCCACGGCTAACATAAATAAGAAAAGTAGTGAGAAGGTGGAAGAACTGAAGTTCGACAAAACATGCAAAAGAAATTATTAAAAGAGTTCAGACTCACGATTATTATTCCACCTTTCCGGAATAGGCATGTAGTTGTCCGGAATAATGTCCGAGGTCCTCACCCGGACATATCGCTCCAACCAGCCCCGGTCTCTGTATTCGTCCATTTTTGAGAAAATTGGATTCTGGCTACGCTTTGCGAGTTTTATTACACCACCCCGGAACAACCTCGGGGAGTATAACCGTATTAAGTGGGCTAGCGTGAATTCCTTTTCTGCATTATTGGCCAACAGCCGGAGGCAGGCCACGGCCCTCCAAACAATCAGGACCAATCTGTGCCAAGGTTACGTTGTAAGTCCCGGCATGCTTAAGGGTGATCCTCTGAGATTTCCCCTTTTCATACTCAGCAGCAATGGTAGTATGATCCTCGGTGGCCTTCACGCTCCTTAGATCTTCTTCCAAATCGGCCTCGACCTGGGCTAGCTTTGCCACCAGAACATCCCGAGCCTCTTCGAGGACACTTTGCATTTGAATATGCGACTCGAGCTCGGCCTTGAGAGTGTCATTAGCATCGACTGTCTCCTGGAGCTCGGTTTCTAGATCGTCACATATTTGAGCCCTCTTTCCCGCCTTCTCCTCGAGCACTCTCATACGCTCTTTGTACCAGGCATTCTCAGATTCGAGTAGCCGATGCCTCTTGGCCATGCTCGTAGTGTCGGACTTGACAAAGTCCAGCTCCTCCCGGAGTTGAGTGACGGTGGTTTCAAGCTCACCAACCCTTGAGGATAAATGAGTGTTGTCTCGGCTAAGACCGATCTTGTCCGCTTCGAGACGCCGGTTATATTCAACCATCTTGGCCAGCTCACCCTTTAATTGACGATTTTCGGCCTTTGTGGCATCGAGCTCAGGTCGGAGGTTGGAAGGAGTAACTGCTTGGCTCAACTCATCTTCCTTCACCCGCAGAAGGTGCACATATTTCTCTGTTTCACGGCTTTGAGCGTCCAGTTGGCCCTTGAGATCGTCCACCTCTTGCTGAGCACGGACAAAGGCTTCGTTGACGAGCACCACACTTTGCAAATGAAGTCAAACTTGAATAAATGAGATTAAAATTCTCAATAAAATCAAGCAAAGATGGTTGACGAACTTACCCGGTTGCCCGCGTGCATACCCTCGTTAATGAGGCACTGCCAAGGGACCCTGTTCATCTTTCGCTTATCCGAGTCCGCGACCAGGGGCCTCAGGTAGCTTGCCACACCCACCGGGCGAGAAAGAAATCTGCAATCCTCGAGAACGGTGATCACAGCCTACCTCGTCCTCCTCGATTCCACACTTGGGGCCGGAAAGGTGCGCACCAAGCTATCCCTGGCACCGGACTCGGTGGTCCGACTAGCCGCCCTCGTGGCTCGAGGGATCGGAAGATGTCCGAAACTAGCGGCTTCGCCGGTAGCAGGAGGAGTGTCCGCGAACATTTCATCAAATGCATCCGGTCTTGAGGCCGGAGTTGGAGAACTTTGAGGGGCTTCAGCAGCTTCGGCAAAGGCAGGGATCTCCGAAGGTGCGACAGTCTCATAGTCGGGCAGCGGACCAACAACTGTGGGGACTTCGGTCTCGGGGACCGGCTCAGTTGTTTGACCGGATTCGACAGCAATTGCCTTCTCGGGTCTTCTTGTCCGCTGCAGGGGGTTTATTCGGAAGAATCGTCACCTGAAATATCAACGAATTCAATCGACCTTAGAGGAATCGGGTAATGAATTTCTTCCCCACCTGTGTGTAACGCTAGAGCTGAAGGTCCTTCCCCGTCTGAAGAAAGTGGTGGGACGATGATACCCACCTCCAGAATGGGAGCCACGGAAGGGTCCACACTGATCCTCCGAATGAGAAGCTCGGGCTCTGCTTCATCCCTTAAAGTTCTAACGACGCTCCTCGCCCTTTTCATCGGTTTCTGCCCTTTGTCCGAGGGCCTTTTTCTCTTGGCGGCGGCAGCAAGTATACGAGATGCACCCGCTGAATCAAACTCGGGTGCCGACGTTGCGGGTTCACCTGCTGACTCCGGCGTTGGATCCACCGAGCCCTTAGGTAAGCCTGAAAATTAAAGATGTTACAGAAGGGTAGAAGATGCAATGAATACGGATAGAAGCAAAGTATTACCGTGGTTCTGGGAGACCCATCGGCCAAGTGACAGGTGTCCCCACGTCCGATCGTCGTGGGCATGTTGGCTGAGGAGAGCAGTAACCCATTCGATGAGATCCCGGATGACCAGAGGAATCCAACCCACGGCTAACATAAATAAGAAAAGTAGTGAGAAGGTGGAAGAACTGAAGTTCGACAAAACATGCAAAAGAAATTATTAAAAGAGTTCAGACTCACGATTATTATTCCACCTTTCCGGAATAGGCATGTAGTTGTCCGGAATAATGTCCGAGGTCCTCACCCGGACATATCGCTCCAACCAGCCCCGGTCTCTGTATTCGTCCATTTTTGAGAAAATTGGATTCTGGCTACGCTTTGCGAGTTTTATTACACCACCCCGGAACAACCTCGGGGAGTATAACCGTATTAAGTGGGCTAGCGTGAATTCCTTTTCTGCATTATTGGCCAACAGCCGGAGGCAGGCCACGGCCCTCCAAACAATCGGACCAATCTGTGCCAAGGTTACGTTGTAAGTCCCGGCATGCTTAAGGGTGATCCTCCGAGATTTCCACTTTTCATACTCAGCAGCAATGGTAGTATGAGCCTCGGTGGCCTTCACGCTCCTTAGAGTTTCTTCCAAATCGGCCTCGACCTGGGCTAGCTTTGCCACCAGAACATCCCAAGCCTCTTCGAGGACACTTTGCATTTGAATATGCGACTCGAGCTCGGCCTTGAGAGTGTCATTAGCATCGACTGTCTCCTGGAGCTCGGTTTCTAGATCGTCACATATTTGAGCCCTCTTCTCCGCCATTCTCCTCGAGCACTCTCATACGCTCTTTGTACCAGGCATTCTCAGATTCGAGTAGCCGATGCCTCTTGGCCATGCTCGTAGTGTCGGACTTGACAAAGTCCAGCTCCTCCCGGAGTTGAGTGACGGTGGTTTCAAGCTCACCAAGCCTTGAGGATAAATGAGTGTTGTCTCGGCTAAGACCGATCTTGTCCGCTTCGAGACGCCGGTTATATTCAACCATCTTGGCCAGCTCACCCTTTAATTGACGATTTTCGGCCTTTGTGGCATCGAGCTCAGATCGGAGGTTGGAAGGAGTAACTGTTTGGCTCTACTCATCTTCCTTCACCCGCAGAAGGTGCACATATTTCTCCGTTTCACGGCTTTGAGCGTCCAGTTGGCCCTTGAGATCGTCCACCTCTTGCTGAGCACGGACAAAGACTTCGTTGACGAGCACCACACTTTGCAAATGAAGTCAAACTTGAATAAATGAGATTAAAATTCTCAATGAAATCAAGCAAAGATGGTTGATGAACTTACCCGGTTGCCCGCGTGCATACCCTCATTAATGAGGCACTGCCAAGGGACCCCGTTCATCTTTCGCTTATCCGAGTCCGCGACCAGGGGCCTCAGGTAGCTTGCCACACCCACCGGGCGAGAAAGAAAGCTGCAATCCTCGAGAACGGTGATCACAGCCGACCTCGTCCTCCTCGGTTCCACACTTGGGGCCGGAAAGGTGCGCACCAAGCTATCCCTGGCACCGGACTCGGTGGTCCGAGTAGCTACCCTCGTGGCTCGAGGGATCGGAAGATTCCC
>NC_083346.1:40928444-40930577 GCF_019175385.1 Lycium barbarum | reverse complement strand
AAACTAGCGGCTTCGCCGGTAGGAGGAGGAGTGTCCGCGAACATTTCATTAAATACATCCGGTCTTGAGGCCAGAGTTGGAGAACTTTGAGGGGCTTCAGCAGCTTCGGCAAAGGCAGGGATCTCCGAAGGTGCGGCAGTCTCATAGTCGGGCAGCGTACCAACATCTGTGGGGACTTCGGTCTCGGGGACCGACTCAGTTCTTTGACCAGATTCGGCAGCAATTGCCTTCCCGGGTCTTCTTGTCCGCTGCAGGGGGTTTATTCGGAAGAATCGTCACCTGAAATATCAACGAATTCAGTCGACCTTAGAGGAATCGGGTAATGAATTCTTCCCCACCTGTGTGTAACACTAGAGCTGAAGGTCCTTCCCCGTCTGAAGAAAGTGGTGGGACGATGATACCCTCCTCCAGAATGGGAGCCACAGAAGGGGACACACTGATCCTCCGAATGAGGAGCTCGAGCTCTGCTTCATCCCTAAAAGTTCTAACGACGCTTCTCGCCCTTTTCTTCGGTTTCTGCCCTTTGTCCGAGGGCCTTTTTCTCTTGGCGGTGGCAGCAAGGATACGAGATGCACCCGCTGAATCAAACTCGGGTGCCGATGTTGCGGGTTCACCTGCTGACTCCGGCCTTGGATCCACCGAGCCCTTAGGTAACCCATTCGATGAGATCCCGGACGACCAGAGGAATCCAACCCACGGCCAACATAAATAAGAAAAGTAGTGAGAATGTGGAAGAACTGAAGTTCGACAAAACATGCAAAAGAAATTATTAAAAGAGTTCAGACTCACGATTATTATTCCACCTTTCCGGAATAGGCATGTAGTTTTCCGGAATAATGTCCGAGGTCCTCACCCGGACATATCGCTCCAACCAGCCCCGGTCTCTGTATTCATCCATTTTTGAGAAAATTGGATTCTGGCTACGTTTTGCGAGTTTTATTACACCACCCCGGAACAACCTCGGGGAGTATAACTGTATTAAGTGGGCTAGCGTGAATTCCTTTTTTGCATTATTGGCCAACAGCTGGAGGCAGGCCACGGCCCTCCAAACAATCGGACCAATCTGTGCCAAGGTTACGTTGTAAGTCCCGGCTTGCTTAAGGGTGATCCTCCGAGATTTCCATGTTTCATACTCAGCAGCAATGGTAGTATGAGCCTCGGTGGCCTCCACGCTCCTTAGAGCTTCTTCCAAATCGGCCTCGACCTGGGCTAACTTTGCCACCAGAACATCCCGAGCCTCTTCGAGGATACTTTGCATTTGAATATGCGACTCGAGCTCGGCCTTGAGAGTGTCATTAGCATCAACTGTCTCCTGGAGCTCGGATTCTAGATCGTCACATATTTGGGCCCTCTTCTCCGCCATCTCCTCGAGCACCCTCATACGCTCTTTGTACCAGGAATTCTCAGATTCGAGCAGCCGATGCCTCTTGGCCATGCTCGTAGTGTCGGACTTGACAAAGTCCAGCTCCTCCCGGAGTTGAGTGACGGTGGTTTCAAGCTCACCAAGCCTTGAGGATAAATGAGTGTTGTCTCGGCTAAGACCGATCTTGTCCGCTTCGAGACGCCGGTTATATTCAACCATCTTGGCCAGCTCACCCTTTAATTGACGATTTTCGGCCTTTGTGGCATCGAGCTCAGATCGGAGGTTGGAAGGAGTAACTGTTTGGCTCAACTCATCTTCCTTCACCCGCAGAAGGTGCACATATTTCTCCGTTTCACGGCTTTGAGCGTCCACCTCTTGCTGAGCACGGACAAAGGCTTCGTTGACGAGCACCACACTTTGCAAATGAAGTCAAACTTGAATAAATGAGATTAAAATTCTCAATAAAATCAAGCAAAGATGGTTGATGAACTTACCCGGTTGCCCGCGTGCATACCCTCATTAATGAGGCACTGCCAAGGGACCCCGTTCATCTTTCGCTTATCCGAGTCCGCGACCAGGGGCCTCAGGTAGCTTGCCACACCCACCGGGTGAGAAAGAAAGCTGCAATCCTCGAGAACGGTGATCACAGCCGACCTCGTCCTCCTCGGTTCCACACTTGGGGCCGGAAAGGTGCGCACCAAGCTATCCCTGGCACCGGACTCGGTGGTCTGACTAGCTGCCCTCGTGGCTCGAGGGATCGGAAGATGTCC